>NW_024351073.1:5616841-5661339 GCF_902729225.1 Pteropus medius
AGAGAGAGATGAAGCTGGAGGGGAAACGGGGGCCAGATTCGGTACGTCATGTTACAGGGAACGAACTTATCCTGAGGAGATAAATAACTACATACACTACATCTATTTTTCATGACTAATATTTTCACAATAAATTTCAGAGAGGTATTGGTTACTATCGGAAAAAGGTATTCTTGATTACCTTTGTTTTTACGAGTGAGGAAACTGAGGCTTAGAGAGTGTATCTATCAGGATTCAAACAGGACAACAGAACTCTTTCAAGTATTTGAAATAAAGGAAATTTAAAGAAGGGAACTGGTTATGCATGTGACAGGAGAGATGAGCCCTCAGATCGCAGTGGTGAGGCAACTGAAGGATCAGCACAGCAGGAAGCAAAAGGGCAGGGGTCACGTTAGTAAAGCTCAGAGGCCAGTCACCTGGTAGAAGCTGGAACCACAGGGCCACCCCTAAAGCAAAGAAGGATATACACCAGCAAGTCCCTGCCCTCTACCATCCAGTATCCACCAGTTTCCTTACTGGCTGAATCCACTTGGAAGCCAGAGGTCTGGGGAATGTAGTTCCCTGTGTTACAGAGAAAAGCAGGGGAAGGACTGTGTATTAGTGTGGACCCTGACAGGAATCAATAGCACACAAAAAGTAGGGTTTATTTACTATGGTATTGATTACAAAAGTATATGGGAGGAATAGGGGACTCACTAGTGACAGAGCCAAGGATCCTGGGGCTAGCCGCAGCAGAGCTCTTTGTAGTCCCTAAGGCCAATGAGACCAGGAGAAGGGAAGGTTACTGGAACCTGGAAGGAGAGAGAGTATTGCAGAGCAGGCCACCTGGGGAAGAGAAGTGTTGTTTTGTCAAGGGACACCACCACAACCTCACAAGAAGGGAAGAGATGTTCTATTCTTTCGTCTCATCATTTGGGGCTCCCATTGGCCAAACCCAAAAGGAAGCCCGAGGGCACAGAAGCCCTGTCACTGCAGTAACATTCGCAATTTCCATTTTGATGACAAGAAACCAAGACTCAGACCGTTTAGGTGACTTTGCCAATTTGTAGAGCTGGAAATTGAATCTAGAAGTGTGTGACTCCAAACTATTTTTGTTAACCACTGTACCAGACTCTGTCTATACAATAACTTCTTCTTCTGTCCTTCACATCTGATTTTATAGCTTTTTTCTCACTTATCTCATCAAATACAGAGTCTAATTTGCCTAGAATCTTAGAAACTTCTACATCTCGCAACTATTTCCTGTTGTCTGGGTCCTGTCCCTCAACATTACCTTGGGTCCCCCTGTCTTAGTTACTGAACATCTGTTTGCTATGTACCATCATTTGTATTACTAACATTTCCTGTGGAAACTGGACAGTTCTTCTTTTTGGAATCAAGGGTGTGGTACACACAAGTCATAGAGTTCCCAAGTATCCAATGAAAAGCCATAATATAAAAGTGTTGTCCTGACAGATGCTAGGTGTATGCTAGCTAAAACCAACAGACAGAATGATTAACCTTAAGAAAGAATTCCAAAGATGAAAAACTATGTGTTTAAAATTGCTTGTTGTTGCCTTGTTTATAATGGTAAATTGTTAGGTGCAGCACAAGTGTCTGACAACAGGGAATTGCTAGTGTGACGGGTACTCACTCATCAAATACTAGATGGGGAGAGCTTGAAGATTCCTCTTGCCTATTTTTACATTCTGAGGTTTAGGACATATTTTTGGACAAAGCTCTTAGAGAATGCATTTTTGATAAGAGAGAACAAAGAGTGAAAAACTTTAAGCCTTAGGTAGGTGGAGGTTGGGCAAGCCCAGAGCTGTTCCCTCTTTGGAGGGTTTCCTGTCCTGGGAAGGCTGAGCTAGATCCAAGCAGAGCCAGGGAAGGAGTCACATGGTTGGCAGCCCTGAAAGGCAAGGTCTTTTGGGGATTTCTTTAGGTGCTTCGTTTCGCCATCAGATTAGTAAGACCAAGAGGGTTGAAAGAAAGAGTGTGACTTAGGAAAAAGTGGTCAAGGACCCTTGGTTCTCTTTTAGCATAGCCTTGGAGTAGAGAGATTAAAAAAGTACTTGCGACTCACATGTGTCCAGCTCAGCTCACCCTAGATAGGGGTCTGAAGCCAAAGCCATAGAACCAAGTATTCCTTTGTCCGGTGTGGCTCGTCTTAATACTTTTCTAGAGCAATAGTTTTCAAGGTGTTATCCACAAACCCTTAAGGGTGTCTGGGGCCCTTTCAGGAGATTTGCAAGATCAAACCATCTTCATAATAATACTATGATGTTATTTGCATTTTTTACTGAATGATGTGAAAACAGCAGTGGATTAAATTGCTAGCACCAATACATGAATTAAAGCATTGGCTTTATGCCTTAATACAGTTTGGTATTAAAACTATTTTTTACCACCACACACATACTCACAATTTTTTAAAAAGGGGTCAAATTTACATAAGGACATATTTTTAATATTCTGTGTGATGAAATGGCAAATACACGTAAAGCATTTTTGCTCCAAACCTGAGTATGTGATGTCATAAGGAAAAGCATTTGTGCAATTGTTTGAGTTACAAGCTGATCTGTGTTTTTCATGGAACACCAGTTTTACTTGACAGAATGACTGACAAACTGTGGCTATTCAGATTAGAGTATTTGGTAGACATTTTTTCAAAAATGAATGGAGTCTGTCAGTTCGAGGAAAATAGCTGATACTGAAGCGGAATTTGAACTCAAAAAAGTGAATCCTCTCTTTGTTCTGTTACTGTGGACGAGCTTATTGCATAGGCCGAAGGGCAGAGTGATCTCGAGATCAACTGAAGACTCACCTTCCCCTTTGCTTGTTCTGTCTAGATAACAGATGTATTGCCTTTGCTGGGTAAGAACAGATGGATTGCTTTTGCTTGTTAAGCCCTATAAAAGTAAGGTTACCCCTGAGCTCGGGGCCCAGATCTTCAGAGTGTTAGCTCTTCTGGGACCACCAGCGTAATAAACCTGAGTTCTCCAACTCTCCAAGTGCTACTTGGTTCCTTGCCAGTCTTGGTTCACAACATGTTCTGCAACAATCATATGATGCAGAATAAAAATTATGTTGCATAATAAAATTAAGGTTTTTAAACAAAAAATGGACTTATGGAGGACTTGTGTTCTCGTTATGAGCCCGAGAGCCTCCCAATACTTAAAGACTTCTCCGAAGAGCTCAGTGGTGATATGAGCAAATGTGACTTTTAAAATACTTTTAATAAAATATGTCAACATTAGGAATCCCTGTATAATTCACTGAATCAATATCTTCGAAATGACTAATGTTTCAAAATCATGCGTGAATGAAAGATCCATTCCAAGTGCAAGATAGACAAATAGATCTTAATGTAACAGATATTAAAATTTCGTTGATATGATTTCAGATTCCACACTACAACTAATTTTTAATAAACTCTCATTTTTCAAGTTCTGTGTAGTAACAAAGAACATTTACAATTATTTGAAAAGGCTGTTAAAGTACTCCTCCCTATCCTAATTACACATCTGTATGAGGCTGGATTTTCTTAATATACTTCAAACCAAAACAACATATTACAACAGATTGAATGCAGCAGTTATGAGAATCCAGATGTCTTTTAGTAAGCCAGACTTTAAAAGAAATTTGCAAAAACGAATAACAGTTCAGTTTGTCACTAAATTTCCCTTTGGTTTTGAAAGTATAGTTATTTTTTCATAAAAATCAGTTATTTATGATAATGTGGTGGAATTATTTATAATAAACATGTAAGTAGGTTTTTTTAATTTAATCATTTTAATTTCTACATTTTCTCAAATTGGCATGAATTTCTGAGACACAGCCATCTATCTGAGTGCCGGTTTCCTGTCTGGATCTACTTCAGGAAGAGGTTACCTATAATGTATGCTTATAAAAGTGACATGCTTTTTCTTTTGGTTCAATATTTATACATACAGCTCACACAAACAATAGCTCTTTGAGGTCCTCAATAATTTTCAAGAGTGTGACTAGGTCACAAAACCAAAGGTTTGAGAACCTCTGAGCTACAGCAGTTGGTGAGCACAGGATGGGACAGTGGCAGCAATGTACAGCTGTTCTACATTTTAGGGATTTTCTCCTGTCCTTTCTCACCCTTATCTGTTAAAGAATATAATACAAACATTAATAAATAGCCTTTGAAAGATTTTTAAAATATTACTTTATAAAGAAAGAAATTTAAATGCAAACCCGTGGGTGAAATATGACTATAATGACAAGAAAATGTGTACACATGCGAACAAGGAATGTAAGGAGACTTTGAAAAACAAGAACTGTAGTACAATGATGGTGAGGTTATGCTTGGTGAATTTTCTAGAATGTGTTTATAATAATATTTTAACACTTTTTAAAATTCAAAGTAAAAACATTCATGTACACAACAGCAACACTATTTTTCTAGGAGATTCAAAAGTAATCTTTTCCCCCAGTTGGTGTTAAGGCCAAACTGAGTGTTAACTTGACGTGGTCAGAAAACTCAAGATATTGCATAAGAAGGAAAATTTCAGTTCTTGGACCCTTGAATGCAGTGGCTGTGGGGACTGTATTTTTCTCCCATGTTTCTTGAAGGAGGTGTATGGTTTGCACATCACATCAGACACGGACTCAGGTTTGAGCCGAGTCTTGGAATGTATCTCCTGGGCAGGAAACAGTTAGCACCTGGCTTTGTTTACAGTGTCCGGACCAGGCTGTTGCACCTCCAGGAAGAGAGCTGGACCACGTCCACCAATGGCGGTGAGCAGAGCTACACGAAGGTGGCGGTGAGTGAAATTTGCAGGGGCTGCGGGCTTCTCTACAGAGTATGGAACAGGAGGAGCAGGTAACATGTTAGGCCACCAGGCAAATGGCTGGATGCTGTCTGGCAGTAACACATCCCTGGGGGGCAGGACACTGAGACAGCAAACCCTTTTTCTCATACTGGCAGGAATGCCTGAGCCACAGCCATCTATCTGAGTGCCGGTTTCCTGTCTAGATCTACTTCAGGAAGAGGTTACCTGTAATGTATACTTATAAAAACGACATGGTTTTTCTTTCGGTTCAACTATTTCTTTCCTTCATTCACAAATTGGCTGCTTACTACGAGTTGTCTGTTCTAGGTTCTCAAAATATAGGAATGAACAAAACAAACAATAATCCACCCTCGTGGAGTTTACATTCTAGAGGACAGACAGAAAAATCACTAAAATAATCAAGTAAAATGTACAGTGTATTGGATGGTGATAAGTGCCATGGGGAAAGATAAAGCTGGAATGGGAGGGATGAGTGCGTGAGGTGGGTGTGAGGGTCCCATGGAAGCCTCAGCAAGAAGGTGAAATTTGAGTAAAGATCTATTCCAGGTTATTGCAGAAACTTAAAAAAAAAAAAATACAGGTACAAATTCAAAGAAAACTACAACAGAAAGCACCCATTCTCTCATTTAATATTAATGTTTTGTTAGTATCCTTTTACACCATTTGCTACACATGTATAAAAATATACCACTTTTTTCAAAGGTAGATGTGTGCTTATGCATACATGCATGGAGGTCTTATTTTTCTCACTTTGTAGTAGATCCTGAGCAGCTTTCTATGTTTTATACTGTTGCAGGAAGCCACATCCAACAGAGGAAATTGGACACTCAGACACCTTTGTTAGAAGAAGAATTTATTGGCTGGCGGAGTGTGTGGGGTTAACAACTCCATGCACAAGCTCGCTTTGGTCAGACTTATTACAGCTTATATACCTTTGCAGTGTCCATGCAAGGGGCGCGTGCTTCCTTTGTCTGAGGTTTCACGTGTGCCTAGTGACTCAGGATGGGAGCGGGGGTTTTCGGGTGGGAGGCTGTAAGAGGGAGGAATTTTCAGACCACTTGTCCTCCAGGTCATTTGTCTTGCAACCTTGGCGTTATCAGCACTGTTATAGGATTCTTGAACAGAGAGACGGGACATTGAGGCTATAAGTAGGAAGCAACACTTATTAATGCCAGCACCTGCTCAGAGGATTCCTATCCAAAGACTGAGCCCTGATTGTAACATAACAAGCAGTTTTATACAGTCTTGTTATTCCTACATAGCTACAGAGATATGGAAGGACATTGGTTGGTTGGCAAGCCATGAATCAACAGATGTGAGCTGGAGAGTCCTTGAGGTGGGGGAGGTAGCTGTGGGGGAAAACATGTTAGCTGGAGAGTCCTTGAGGAGGGGGAGGGCAGTTAGGAATGGACTTTAACTGGTTGAGTTAGTCATTTCTGCAAGCCCTTTCCTTTGCAATTTTTTTAGATGCCTCTTTTCCTCTCTTAATACTAGATCTGCATCATTATCTCAAATGATAGCAGAATATGGGGAAGGGTAAACCATAATGGAGCCCAGGGTCTCGCCCCATGTCTGCCACTTATGTCAGTTCCCTGTGTCCCAATCAGTAACATAACCAGCATATAGGATTTAACTCACAGGGTCATGTTGGAGGATTTCAATCATTTAATACACATAAAGTACTTAGAACACTTGGCACATAGTAGACACCTGACAGAAGTGAGTGCACTCAGTGCCATTCTGGGGTAGGGTTGCATCATCTGTGGAACGATTTGGGGTACCACAAAGTCAATTAGCAAGGCTGGGGCAGGTCTTGGGGTGCCTGCTGGCCCTGGCGAGGAGTTTGGATTGAATTCATATACTGAGGGAAGCCACCAGGGGCTCTAAGCAGAGAAGTGGCTTGCTCTGCTTTATGCAGCTGCATGGAGAATGGATCGTAACGAGGCTCATAGGGAGACTAGTCAGGAGGCTTTTCCAGTAATTCGGACAAGAGATGGTGGCTTGAAGTACAGGGTAGCAATGAAAGATATTAGAAGTGATCTGATTCGTGATACATTTTGAAAATAGAGCTGATGGTATTAAACATTGGGGGTCTGAGTGAAGAAAAAAAAATCAAGAATGAGAAAAAAATCAAGAGGGAGAAAAGAATCGAGAGTGGGTTTGAGGATAGTGGTACCATTTGTTGGAGGGGAGGGCCTGGAGAACTCGCTTGGGGGTGGGTGGGTAGTCAGATCGCTCTCTTTCGGCCATATTAACTCTATTGCCATTGCCCCTCATTCTTATTGCCATGGCCTTGGTGTAAGCCTTGTCCTTTCAGAACCAGACTATGGCAGTCACATCTGCCTAAGTCTGCCTCACCTTTCAAGGCCAAATCCTAGTACCATCTCTTTTATAAAACTCTTTGCCTGTGAATCCTGATACAAACTAGGTGCATCACTCATTTGGTGTTTAGTAGGTTTCATTTTTTTTTTTTTTTTTTTGATTTGTTAATTTTCCTCCACGGTTTCCTGAACCCTTTGTAATAAGACCCTAAAGATGGGGACAGCATCGGAGCTGTGGGTTGTATGCTTGGGGGGTTGAGTGGGCAGAGTGGGGCTTGGGAAGGGCTGTTAGGGGCCAAGAAGGACAAAAAGGGAAACGCCACACACCTCACAGGAGCTCGGGGCTGGCTCCTATACCAGCTGATTCGTGCCAGATTACACTGAGCGTGCCAGGCCCATTTCCAAGGGACTAATATTGTCTGGGTTTTTTAATGCTGGTGAAAAATTTGAGGCCATTTTCTGTGTTGTGTGAACTGTCCAGAGTCAGAGACAGCCAAGCAGGCAATTTTGGGGGTAATTCACCACCTGTCTTCATTTTCCCGCCTGCTTTGTTCTATCCTCAGTTAAGTTTTGAGACCAAACAGAGACAGACTCATCCCTACAGGGCTTGTTCTAGGCCAACCCTCTGCTCTCTTTATTGAGTTCGGGTGGCCAGGCCCTGCTTATTGGTAAATCGATATTATTTTTCCTCCAAGGCCTAACCTAAAGTCTCCTCCTCATGGGTCCCTCCAGGGCCTGAAATTATCTTATTAATTCATTTTGGGGGGGATCAAACTAAGTATTAAGATTATGTGTGCTATCATTAGAGGTGATCGACATCTTGGTTCGAAATTATTTATCCTATTAACCAGCTGGGCACAGAGCAAGGTCCTGGGGCCCTACATCCTGGAGGAGGGGTAGGGAGGTGATACTGCGGAGAATGGCTGCCAGGGCCCTCGGGAATTCGGGCCCAGAGTGGGGAGCCCTGGGGAAGGAAGGGCTAGGGAAGCCTATGGCGGCATAAAGACCCTGGGTCTCTCTGCAGAGCTCCAACTTTCACAACAGCCCTTGTGGTAGCCTGAATAATGTCCCCCAAAGATAGCCATGTTGAATTCCCCGGAATTTGTGAATGCTACTTTATGTGGCAAAAGGGATTTTGCAAAGTAGATTAAATTAAGGATCTCGAGATAGAAGGATTATCTGGATTATCCAGGTGGGCCCTAAATGTAATCATAAGTGCCCTTATAAGACAGAGGGAGATTTAGTACACAAGAGAGGGATCCAGTGTGACCACAGAGACAGAGGTGGGAGTATTGAGGCCACATGATGAGCTAAGGATTGCAGGCAGTCACCGGAAGTTGAGAGAGGCAAGGATCTCCTTCTTGCCTTCAGACACCTCGATTTTAGCCCTATAAGACTGAGTTCAGACGTCTGGTATCCAGAACTACAGGAGAATAAATCTGTGTTGTTTTAAGCCCCCCAGTTTGTGGTAAGTTGTTTTGGCAGCTGCAGGAAATGAACACAGCCCCTCAGCCCACCCGAATTCTGGGTCCTCTAAGGAGACTCCTATGACCTCGGGGTCCAACGTCATTTAAGCTGTGGCCTGGAGAGTACTTGGACTCAGCGTGGACACCCCAAGCCAAACAAGGACCTTCGTTTTAAGACAGATTTGCTCTCCTGGAGGTGATCCAGCCAGTTCGAAATGGAATCTCAGGGTGAGCCTGGAGCCCGATCTGTCCCACATGGGCTTTGGCTTGTGGCCTTACATCTGAGGTAGGCATTTTCTCCCCTGAACTGCCTCCTCATCCTCTGAGAACACAAGGAGGAACTTCTCAGAAAACAGACCATCCGGTCAGAACTGGTCATATTTGTAGGGTCCAGTGCAAAATGAAAACACAGAGCCCCTCCTTCCAAACTTATTAAGAATTTCAAGATGGTGACAGCCATGCATTAACCAAGCATGGGGCTTTCAGAGGGCAGGGCCCTGTGAGACCCATGAAGGGGCCTCCTGCCTTTGGACTCTGTTCTGTCTGTAGGTGGACTTCCACCTCCAACACAATTTTCCTTTCTGAAGTACATGAAACTTTTTGGAAAAGCCATTGCTTTTTGGCTCTTTTTCTCTTTCACGAAGAGGTTCTGCTTTGCTAGCCGCCAGGCCAAAATAGGGAACTTTTTCTGAATCAATGACTTTTTCTGAATCCTGCTGATAACTCCAATGTTTTCAAAACAAACAAGGACAATTATAAAGATAATTTATGGGCCCATTAAAAATCCTCAACCACAGCATCAGCCATGGGGGGACAGAGTGTCATGTCAGCAAAATTTCGAAACACCATAATACGCAGGGGTGAACCTGAGCTCCTGCAGCTCCACGGTGGCCCAGGGGCCTCAGGCAGGGCCGGATGTGGCTCACAGTGAGCATGGGAATGGGGGATCCCCAGAGGCTCTTATGGAAAAAGGAGTCACAGGGGTGACCTGCCACCATGGGATAAGTACATTTAAGTGGCTTTGAGCAGAACGTAATTCTGCAATGGCTGGCCCTGAGCCTGCCCCTCACTTCCCACTCCCTCCCCATATCTCAGGCTGCCCACTGGTAGATGGAAGGAAAAGGAAGCAGCCCCAGCCTGAGACCTTGTCCTTCACGAGAACTTTTCAGACATACCTGATTTTTATCTACCTGATCCTTTGTGTCCTGACACCTGATCCCTCTTAGATTTAGGACTCATAACACGGCATTAGCCTTTAGATAAGTACTTCTACATCCCTGATTCTCTTGCCCCAAAAAGACTGCAAATGCCTGATGGGCTGGACACCGAGCTTTTCATTCTTTTTTTGGTGAGATCCACTAGTCAGTAGTGGAGAGACTCAAAATCTCTTAACTGATTGATCAATGGCCCCATGAGATAACCGCTTAAAGGTGACAGCGTAATTGGCCAATTTTACCTTTAACTGTGATGGGAGGTGACCTGCAATGACCTAGAGATTGTGCCTAGCTAGTTTACCTTAAGAATTTGAATGATTTCTGAATAGTACAGCAGAAAGGGCCTCATCTTCCTAATGAGGAAAATGTCCTAGATGGTGGCAAGGATTTTCCTGGCCTGGAGTGGTTGACACCCCCACACTGGCCTCTCCTTTAGCCCTTTTCCCTCCCTGAGGCTCTGATGTGAGCAGCCAGGGCCCATACTAACATTTTCCAGGCCAGGGCTGCCTCTCTCAGAGAAGCCCAGCTTCCAATATGGCAAACGAGACATCAACTTTCTCCAAGTTACAGGTTGCCCCTACTCTGAATATGTGAGCTATCAGAGAAGCCAGAAATTCTGGGAAAGGAAGGGAAGAAGCTATAACATGAAAGATGAGCTCAGGGGCAGCATCTTATGGAGGAAATTCCTGACCAGGCTGCCTGCCAAGAATACACCCCACTGCGACTATATGGGACCACGCATCATGAGAGTCATTGATTACAGATCCATATGCATGAACTTGGATTCTCTTTTGAAAGTAGCGTACAAGTTCTCCGGGAGGGGTACAAGGTCCCCATCAGTACTAGGTTAAAAGCAAGGGGATGGATCTCATTTTGTCTAGCTGGGATGAGCTGCTCCTGGAGAAGGGGCATCCTGGGATGGGAGGCGGGGCACTAGGGAGCAAATTTGAAGGTGGGACTCTTTTATGGTGTAGGACCCATGTAGATGGGTGCCTTATCGAAAGTCTTAGGATAGCATGAGCGTGCTTGATATTCTGAGGCTCGGAGGCGAGGAAATGAATGGGTAAGACATAAAAATATTCATCTACTTCACAAGTTTACCTTGGCTAGCCCAACTCTCAGGCAAGGAAAGGGAAGCTTGTAGCTGGACCATTGGAGTCACTTTTTAACCATGTTGACTGTAGTTTCTTGTCCCTTCAGTTCAGCTTGCTCACTCCTGCCAATTTTTCTCTCTTAACTGGTACTTCATGCCACTCCCTTGCTCAAGGACATACAATGGCTCCCTATTACCAGTTAGACCAAGTATATAATCCTGATTAGGTTTTAAAATTATCTGGCTCTAACTTACTTTAAATTTTGGATTCTATTGGCTGGAATCTAAAAGTCGGGGTAAATTTCACTGAATGCTTTCTTTCTACACTGAGGAGAGGATCATGTTCCATAATCTTTGTGTGCCTGAAAACTTACTGCTGTAGATGAATCATTAAAAAATCCTGGAGACCGCTGGCTTTTAGAATGAGTTTGCCAAATATGAAGAATGTACTTTCAAAATATAATAGAAATATAATCCATTTGAGTAGAAAAATTCTACTGTTCCAGGTATTTTCTTTTTCACCTCTTTTTTTTTTTAAATAAATGAGGCTGAGGCTTGCTGAGGCCTCCCTGTGCATGGGGACAGAGAAGGGGGCAGGGCCTGATTCCTATACTCTGATCAACGTTCTTTCCACCTTTTACACAAGCACACAACAATTTATAGTCTCTGACCAGCAGTGTCCATCTGTCCCTTCAGGTCCTGTTCTGTAATTAAAATGTGAAGTGAAAAAGTTAGACCTGTTTGCTCTTCAGGCAATGGCTCACCTCTGTCAAAGGCAGCACCACATGGGGACACATAACGATCCCACGATGCCAGGCCTCACCCTCATGAACAGTTTAGGAGGCTGGTCTCCAGCCCTAAGTACTTCCAGACACATCGCCTCAAAGCCCCCGGAGCACATAATTACTTTTGTTGCATTTTATGTCCCTGGGCGTTTAGTCAAGTTGTTCCTGTTCACCAACCCACAAAGTCCAGGCTTAGACCTCCCCTGAAAACTCATTTTTTTTATGAAACAGAGAACAAACCCCAGTGAAGGCAACTCTTTCAAGAAACTCCCTAAGTCACGACCTTAGAGAAAGCCAGTGAAAGGTGTAGGGAGAGGAGAAAGAGGAGGAAAAAGAAGAAAATAAAAGCAAGTAGGGAAGCAAGTTCTAAGAACTTAGTTTTAACGCCAAAGAATTACGGCCCTATGAGCCAGTGACACCTTTTTGATGAGTCAGTCACTCGGTTGACCACCAAGGCAATATAATTTTGTGCATTAACTTTTTTCATCTGGTAAGGTATCAATGGTCCAGGGAAAGTTAATTGAAAGGCCTCCCACAAGTGCTTAAACCCAGGATGGTCCAACTGCGTGGCAATTAAGAAGTACGACTGACCAAGGAGCTCTGTGGCTGGCTGAAGCAGTCGCAGGTTCTCAGCCTCGTGGGGGCCTGACCACAGGGCACATGGAGTGGCTGGCCACTGCCCTCAGATGATCCCACTGCCTGCTATTCCACCAGCATAGCTTCATTCCTTTGCACTTAGAAGGCATTTTTGGTACTTTAAAATTCCAAACTAACATTTCCACAACCCTAGGAGGGGCCGTGTTTTACACACTTATTAAGCGATGCCTGTACTTCAGTTTATATTTTAGGAAGAGTTGTTAGAAATGGAGCTCAGGGTAGTACCTGAGGGTAGGGAACATGTGGGAGCAACTAAGAGAAGGACAGAAAGAAGATGCACGTGAGAATGAGAGAAGATGCTACTGATGGGAGAGGAACGAGGAACGAGGCCTCACCAGGAGGTCTTGCTATGGGGTCCTTGACTTTGTGCCGTGGAAACCCTGGCAGCCTGGGGAAGCCTATGGACCCTTTCTCAGAATAAGGTTTTTAAATGCATGAAATAAAATTCATAGGATTACAAAGTATACCACAGTTATGTTTGTGATGTTATACTACACGTGCTTTTTTGCTAATGCAGTAAACAAGATCTAGGGGTGGGTCTGTTAATTATCTTATTTTAGAGTTAGTGAATCAATTTCAGATTAACTTTTTGTGACTGGTATAAGATAAGGGTCTAGTTTTATTCTTTTGCATGTGAATATCCAATTATCTGCAATGACTATCACTTGGTATCAAAATCTCTTTGTTTTTACTGGTAAAAAAGTTGTAGAGGCTTCTATAAGTACTGTGGCTTGTTGCCAGCTATTATAATGGAAGGAAATGCTAACTCTCCACTTGAGGTTAGTAAAAATAATGTAATTTTTTTCTATCCAACTTTATGAACATGCTGAATTCCCTTTGTGGAGCACTTGTGGGTCTATCAGCCCCCAGATGAAGGAACTCTGCAGAAGTTCAAAATCACCTGGGTAAACCTGGGAGGAAGAGAAGGATCAAGTGGTTAGATTCTGTGGGTCACACAGGCAGCTCAGTGGACATTTTCTAATTGCTACAGGCAAAAGACTTAGGCAGAGATTCCTTGTTTGATTTGTTATTTCTACTGGTCTATAAAACTCATTATTTAAAGTTCATTAAGACATGCCCATGGCTCACCAACTGCACACAGCTGAATTCACTAAAAAAATGGTTAATGAAGCATCTGCAAAAGAAGAGGAATGAGGGTTGTTGTTGGAGTATCTGCATGGTGTTCAGAAGAGCCTGCTGCCCCTCAGGTGGGTCTCACTGAGCTCATCTCCGGCCGCCTTGGAGACGATGTTTGGATGTTGGCGACCTTCTGAGAGTGTTTCATTAGGATGTTGCTTCCCTGTGGATGTGGACAGAGGTGGTAGCCAAACAACCTCAGAGGGCAGAAGGCTCATATTGGGGCAGTTTCCCTCTAATGTTATTTTTGCTGCCTTGTTGTGGGTTCTTCCAACTCTTTAAACAAAAATTCCTCAAGTAGCTCTGCAAACCACCTGACTCCACACACCTATCAATGGTATCAGAAAAGGGTGTGTAGCTTGGCCTAGTTCTGGGTGCAGAAGTCCTAAAACTGACAACTGTTGCTGCAAGTTGCCAAGGCAACTTACTCCTGCTGACAATGCTGGTGGCAGAGAAGGATATATAGAGAGGAGACATTGTCTCCCTTTAAGAAAACTCCAGCTGTCAGAGGGTAGGGTGTGGGGGAGGAGGAGAGGGTAGGGGGTGAGAGTAAAGGGGGTCAAATATAGGAGGGTAGGGGGAAGGTGATGTGGGTAAAAGGGATCAAATATATGGTAGCTGAAGAAAACTGGACTTTGGGTGGTAATCACACAATAGAATATATAGATGTCAAATTATAATGTACATCTGAAAATTATATAATTATACTAACCAATGTTACCTCGATAAACTTAATGAAAGAAAAAGAGAGAAAGAAAGAAAGAAAGAAAGAAAGAAAGAAAGAAAGAAAGAAAGAAAGAAAGAAAGAAAGAAAGAAAAGGAAGGAAGAAGGAAGGAAGGAAGGAAGGAAGGAAGGAAGGAAGGAAGGAAGGAAGGAAGGAAGGAAGGAAGGAAGGAAAGAAGGAAAGAAAGAAACAAAACTCCAGAACCTATTAAATTGTATGAGTGCTTATATATTTCGGATATTAACCCCTTATCAGATAGATGGTTCACAAATATTCCTCCTATTCCATAGGGTTACTTTTCATTTTATTGATTGTTTCTTTAGCTGCGCAGAGCTCGTTAGTTTGATATAGTCCCATTTGTTAATTTTTGCTTTTGTTGCTTGTGCTTTAGGTATCATATCCAAAAAACCATCACTAAGGACAACGTCAAGGAGTTTTTTCCCTACATTTTCTTCTAGGAGTTTTATGGTTTTAGGTGTTACATTTAAGTCTTTAATCAATTTCAAATTAAGTTTTTGTAAGTAGTATAAGATAAGGGTCTAGTTTCACTCTTTTGCATGTGAATATCCAATTTTCTTTTTTATTAAAGAGACTGTCTTTTCTTCATTGAATATTCTTGACTCCCTTGTCAAACATTAGTTGACCATATAGAACAATTTATTTCTGGGCTATTGAGTCTGTTCCACTGGTCTATTTACCTGTTTGTATGACAGTACCGAACTATTTTGATTACTATAGCTTTATAATATAGTTTGAAATCAGGAAGTGTGATGCCTCTAGTTTTATTCTTTTTTCTCAGAATTGCTTTGGCTATTTGGGGTCTTTTGTGGTTTCATACTAATTTTTTAAACAGTAAACCACAACTACTATTCCTATGACTTACAACAAAATCTAACATTTGATGACCACCAATAAAGAGTCAAGCAGTGCTGTAAGTCTTTATACATTGCCTTATTTTATTTCATATTTAATCTCTAAGAAATAGATATTATTATTCTAATTTTACAGATAAAGAAAAATGTATATAATTGCCAAAGTAAAGTAGTTGGAACTTGAACCTATGTAGTTAAGGTTAGTAGACTGTGGAATGATTCTTACATTTACACAACAACCATCCTTTTTAAAGAGCAGTATCCCTTGTACTTTTAAAAGCTTGTTAATAGATCATGAATGATTAAAAAGGCTGAATATAAAAAAGTTTAAAGTTAAAATTTTAAGAAGTATTGGTCCTCAAATCTGAAGGAAGAATATTTTGGGAAAGCAATCTGATGTTCAAAATCATTTATATTTGACTTTTGAGGCAAAGCTTCATGGTCTAAAGGTAGGTAAAGTGATCAACAATCCCTTTTCCCACTGCCTGGATGCATTCAACATGAAATAGTTTATTTAATAAAACAGTCACTTTTTCATTAATAACAGGATGGCCAGCCAAATTCAACTTGAAACCTATTTTTTATTTTCTCGGCGAGTCCCAAACCACTCTTAGAATCCCAGAGGAGACACAAACCGAGGCATGACATCATCTTCTCCACCTTCATCATCATTGTCATCATCAGGAGACTCATCATTCCTGAAGCCGGTGATATCTCCCCCTTCAATTCAACTGTTTCATTCACTGGTCCAGGGTGTGACCAGATAAATAGTGTGCTGCATCGCGCAAAGAGAACTGGGTATGAGACCTAGATCTCCTGGGTGACTTCAGAGAAGTCACTTATTAAACTGTTTGACTCTTATTTTTCTCCAGTTGTAAAATGAGACCAGAACTGCCTGTTTCATGAGGTCATTATGAGGATTGTTTGAGATGATCTGTGGAGAAGTACTTGTCTCTGCATAAATGTCCTATATAGTTTGAATATCTTGGAGACGCCTGACAGCATTGCTCCTTAAAGAAAGAGCTTCTATTAATTCTGTCCCCAGAGGGGTCATAAGACACAGGCTGTCTCCCTTCTCAATTATCCGCAAAGCTACCCACCACTCAGCACTGCATGTACAAATTCGTATTATTTATCTTGTTAAAGTCTCCACTATTAGATAGGAAGTACCTGTGAGGCAGAAGCTTTGCCTCAGGCATTTGTTTGTTATTGATGGCTCCTGCAAGCAAAAAGCTCCGAAAATACAGGCAGTTGGTAACATTTATGGAGCACAAAACATGTGCCAAGAACTGTTCCAAGGACTCTAATGATTAATGCACACGATCTTCACAATATGCCTTTGAAGTAAGGACTATTATTGTTCTATTTTACAGGTGAGGAGACCGAGGCAAAGAAAGGGAAGAAACCCACACATGTACATGCAGGTGCTTTGACTGAGAGTCTGGAGTCTAAACCTCTCTGCTACGTGCTTTTTTAAATGCATGTTCAAGATAAGCACCAGATGGTGGGAAAGAAGAGAGGCTTTTGCAGTCCCCCAACCGTGTCTACACCTCTTTTCCCTTCCGTACTGAGTTGAATGGTGTTCCTCCACTCCCAAATTCATGAGCACCCAGAACCTCAGATTGAATATGGGATCTATTTGGAAACAGGGTCTTTGCAGATGTAACTACTTAAAATGAGGTCATACTGGATTAGGGCAAGCCTTACATCCAATATGACTTGTGTCCTTATAAGAAGAGGGAAATTTGGACACAGACACACGTGCAGGGAGAAGATCGTGTGAAGATGGGGTGTAGAAATTGGAGTGATGCCTCAGCAAGCCCAGGAACACCGAGGATTGCGAGCAAACCACCAAGAGCTAGAAGAGAGGCATGGGGTGGGTTCTCCCTCAGAGGCCCCAGGGAATCGGCCTTGCCATAGTCTTGATTTCAGACTTCTGGCTTCTGGTACTGGAAGAATAAATTTCTGTTGTTTTAAGCCCCCCAATCTATGGTCCTTTGTTACAGCAGCCCTAGGAAAAGCCTATACCTTCTTTCTTCCTGTTTTCTGCTTCCCAGTGAAGTGAAGGAAAGTATGCACAAATGACTCAAAGACCTAAGAATCTGAGGCTTTAGGGGAGAGGGTGAGTGTTGCATTAGCTCATTTCCTTTTTCTCTGATTAAATCTCATAGAAAACCAGCCCACTCAGATTAAGAGAGAGTGAGATTGTCCCAGGGGCCATTATCTCTTGGTAAAGTAAAACCAGTCCCCAAAGGTGGACTGTTTGAACAGCCCATCTTCATTAATCAACCAATCATGCTGCAAAGTACAAACGTGCACTTCCCTCTGCCTTCTTTTTTTTTTTGGAAAGAGGGGAGGGGGTCTGGAGAGAGGTCATCTCAGCCTAAGCATTTGAACTGGTCTGTGAAAAAAAGAGTGAACTATAATTTCAAACGTTTGCTGTGATGCTGAGGGGTGGAGTCCTGGATCAAATGGCCTGTTCAGCAAAGCATGTGACTATTAGCAAAGTTAATAGTCTGAGTCCAGGCTTAGGAAGGGGCTGGAGTTTCACTCAATGTCTTGGCATGATTGAGGGTGAGAAATTGCTTAGAGGTTGCTGAGGGTCAGGGAAGGAGGAGCACAGTGAGATGGAAGAGGCCCAGATTCTACCTAGAGAGGCCACCCTGCGGAAGTCCTTGGTCGGTGGGCTTGACCAGGGTCTTTTAAGATCAGGCATGGCTGATAATTATTTAATTTTAAGTTGTGCCACGTGAGATTATGATGTAACTGCCCACTCTGGTTGCAGCAAATCTTCAGAAAGTTTCTTGAATACATCGCCCTGTATCAATTGTCCTTTGGGGGAAAGATGAGGGCGTCCTCAGAGGTGCAGTGGGAGCTGCTGTACAGAAGAGATGAGCAGGAAGGAATGCCTCGATAGGACAACAAGCAAGGAGCTTCATAGCTTCAGAAAGGAGAAAGCAAAAGAAAGAGAAGAAAAAGAGCACTTTTGGCCAGAGTCATCATGGAGGCAAATGAGATACATAAGCCAGAATTCCAACAGGTAGAACAGAGGGGGGTGTGTGTGTGTGCACACGTGGCCCCTGGAACTGTGTCCTGGGCAGTTCTCCTCCAGGTGTAGCTCATGGTACTAACCAAAAAGTGGAGGGAGCTGTCTGAGGGAGCCCAGGTCTTGCGGCTCTCCTCTCCTCGGTAAAGCAGTGAAGGAGCAGTGAAGCGGTGGGCTGGTAACCTGAAGAGCATGGAAAATATTTGTGAGCAAAAGATGAGAACAATAAAAACCAACGTGAATTTAAAGCAACCCAAATGTGAGGGATGTGGGAGGAGCTCCAACAGACCTGCAAAGGGTCAGGACTTGAGCGTTTCCTGGAGGGGTCATTAGAGTCTGCACTGGTTTTCTAGGGTCACTGTAACAAATCGCCACAAACTTGGTGGCTTAAACAACAGAAACGTATTCATTCACTGTTCTGGAGGCTGGAAGTCTGAAGTCAGTCTCACTGGGAGGAAACTGAGGTGTGGGCAGCCATGCTTCCTCCAGAAGCTCTAAGAGGGAATCTGTTCTTTGCCTCTTATGACTTTCAGTAGCTGCCAGCATTTCTTGGCTTGTGGACACATCACTCCAGTCTCTGCCTCCATGGTCACACTGCCTCCTCCTCTTCCGTGTGTGTGTCTCCCTTTTTGAAGGATATTTGTGACTACATTTAAGGCTCATGCAGGTGATCCAGAAGAATGTCCCCCCATCATTAATCACATCTGCAAAGATCTTTTTTTTTTTTTTTGCCACGTACATTAATATTCACAGGTTCCAGTGATTAGGACCTGATATCCAGGGATTAGGACCATTATTAAGCCTATTATGGGGTCTTCTGAGGCAGGGAAAGCAGAAAAGTAAAGACCACAGAAGGGCACTTGGACTTGATATTAGGCCGATGTGAAGATATTGGAAACCAAACCTGCACAAAGGGTAGTATGTCAGGGCAGGTAGACAACCCTGCATAGGCCAGCCTCCTGGGCACCAGGGACCATGATCATCCTACCTTGTCCAAATTCCTAGAAGAACCATCTACCTTTAAATTCCTCAGCATACTTATGCAAAATGGAGAGGAAGATACAGAAAAAGCAGCCCTCTATGGTAATGAATTTGAAAGGCTTAGCTACAAATGTAGTGTGAAATTGTCTGAAATTCCTGGCAGCAGTCATGAGTCATATATTACTGTCTGACATTTACAGAACATTCTTCACAGCAGTTTCTAGACTTTGTTAAGAGAGAGACACTGAAGTTGTTGGATGACAGAATCAGTACCCAAAGGCCTTTTTGTTAGAGCGATGGGTCAAATCCAAGAAGATGAAAGGTTATAGGCATAAATTAAAGGCCCTGTACGTGGCCCACAGAGATAACTGAACAAATTCTACGAGAAGGAGGAGACTTGGCTGAGTAGCAGCACACATAAATACTTGTTCTCAATAATAATCTCACATTGAATCAACAAAATGTGCTGAGGGGGCCTTAAAAAATATGATGCCTAAAAAGCCAATGTGATCTAGGACTGCATTAATAGAAAAATAGAATCGAAAATAAGGAAGGCAATTCCAAAACTGACAAAGGAAGAACAAATTAATCGAGTATACAAATCCACTGCTTTCAGAATTCCCCAAGTCTGGGGTAACAGTGTTTCTGGGAACACATATGCAATCTTACATTGGCTGTAGGCAGCTGGCATTGAAGAGGAATAGCATCAGTGGGAAGTTGAGAATGAAATGGAAGACATGGGTAGATTCAGTGTAGGCTGGGGAAGAAGATATTTGAAGGAGGATAGTACCTCATAATGATCTTTAAAAGCTCACCAGAATTATTTTTTAAAAAAATGTTCCCAGTTAATATATATCGCTTTTGTAAATAAAACTAGATTGACTTAGATTAAAACAAAGGAAGCAATAGTCAGGTTCTATGTTACACTGGTAAAACCATACTGGGAGCATGAATTTAGTGGGCAGCAGGCAGAAAAACTGGAGGACTTTTGTAAAACAATGGCTATTACAATCTTTTGAAGCTATATGATGAATATAGAGAAAGAATTAGGCGTGTTTAATTTGGAACAAAAGACTTTTCAGTTATTGGAATGATCGCTCTTGGAAGAGAAAATCCGCTTATTCTGGATGACCCAAGCAACACAGAAAATTTAGAATTCTATTATGAAGAATAAATTAAAGAGTAAACTTCCTAATAGTTTCTTGAAAAATTATGTTCCCATTTATTTAAGTAGAGCATTGAAACTTTGATCATTGGAAAAGTGGATAGGTTACAGAAACTTTAAAGTGACTTTGGATCCTAAGGTACGATGGCAGGTACTGTTGAGTGTCTACCCACAGCCATAGTCCCTTCTTCTTCAGGAGCATGCTCAGGGAAGAAAGCCCATCCCTCAATTTGGGGCTGGGAGAGTGGGAGGAGGATACACCCCGGTCTCACTCAAGTAATCCTAATCCCCTTTACCAGTGATTGGTTTAGAGTCAAGCATATAACTAGTCAAGCATATAGTTATGGTCAGTAAGATGTGGGGACGTCAGCCGGGGATATTTCTAAGGATTTTGCTCCCTGATAAAGAGAAGAAGGGCAGGAGATCCTGTTGGGGGTGGGGAGAGTCAGATAGGGCAAAGGGAGAGGTTGAGCTGTGATGCAGTTGGGACAGGGGCCCCAGCTGGTCCTACAGGGAGCTCTAGAGGTGGATGGCTCTGTGCACTGACCCAGCAGAGGCCAGGGCGATGAGGCATGGTGTCCCAGTCTTCAGATGCAGGCTGCCCCAAGAGCAGAGACCACATCCTTCAACAGAAGGCAATTTCTGCAGAGGGACTTGGCCGTGAGTTGTCAGCAGCCAATAGTGTCTGCAGTTGGAGGATGAGTGCTCGAGTCCTGAAGGGCCATCTGGGCTGCATGTCGTGGTGTTGCCAAGAACCGCTCTCCTCTTCCAGCTAAACATTATGGCAGGCTGCTATGTGCAAACTTTCATTTCCTCTAGAGGGCACACTTCTTGGCTAAATGAATGCTCTAAAGCAGAGGTCCCCTGATGGTCCTGGGCCCGTTAGGAACTGGGCCAGAGCTGGAAGTGAGCAGTGGGGGAGTGAGTGAAGCTTCGTCTGTATTTGCAGCCGCTCCCCAGCGCTAGCATCACCACCTCAGCTCCACCTCAGATCATCAGGCATTACATTCTCATAGGAGCACTGGTCTGTGGTGCCAAAAAGGTTGGGGACCACTGCTCTAAAGCACAAACTTTGGGGAGACTCGAGGGGGTATCAGGCCACACTCAAAACAGCTCCGCTGGTGCTGAAGCAGATCCCTGCCAAGGAGGTGCATGTAACGTCCAAGCTGTCCACCCCGGGGCCTCAGAGGAGCACCAGGCTAGTGGTGGTGACTGTGAGAGAGGGATGCTGTCAGAAGGAAACACCCATGCATTATCAAAACTGGTCAAGGTTCGAGTCACAGATTTTGAAAATTTGGTGATTCCAAGCCAAAAGATATGCGTCAGACATAATGACCTGACACACCCAGGATCAACATCCTCTGGGAAACAAGCAACCCAAATCAGGACGTTCTTGGTTTCCTTGACTCAATGGGACAAGTCATGACCAGGATGTGGCCTCCAGACCGCTTTAGCCTTCATGGAGCGTCTCTCTCAGCTGACTCTGGTCTGCCGGACACAATTTGGCACTGAATTGCTCGTGGGCCAGTATCGTCTCTTAACTATATTGTTGGAATTGTGTCCGCTTCTCACCTATAAACCCCGTGCTACCTGAGGTCTACTTCATGCTTCTTTGCATCTGCCAGCACCTGTCAGCACTTAGAAGGTTGATTTCAAGGCTGTTAGCAGACTTTCTGTTTCCATATCCCCTCCCTCCCACAGAGTATGGCTATTATTAGTTGTAAGGAAACAGATTTTGTTTTCTTTAAGTAGACTGATGAGAAAATAAGCAAAAAATTCTCTCGACTTTTTGCTGAGTAGGCCTGTGACTTGTTTGTGGAAGGTAAGCCTGTGCTTTCTCAGTGTTTCATATTCCCCAGGCCTTGGGTACTAGGGCAAAGATAAGGACCAGAGTCACTCACCCAGTTCCATAAACTCACTTTTGTGGTGTTTATCTCATGCCACCACACAGCTCTGTGAGGCAGTGACTATTAGTACTTTCATTTTATAGAGGAGTAAAGTGAGACAGGGAACTAGAGGTCACGCAGCTGGCGAGGCTGGAGCTGGGGTTGGCACACAGCCCTGACCTGTGCTCAGAGCCACAGTCGTGACTGCAGGTTAGGACTGCTCTCAAGGGACATGATGGAGTAATGGGTGTCGTTCCCAGGCTGTTGGCAGAGTGACCAGCACAGGGTCAGCAAGCCTGGTGGAAGGGAGGGTGCCGGATACCTGCCCTAGGACTTATTCCTTGGAGTCGGTGAAATCAGTTTATAAAGTCAGCACAATTTGAAAGAGAGTGAGAAAAAAATAAATAAATTCTTTTGTACCCTACTCAGGAAACTTGAATTCTGTGTTCCTTACCCTTGGGGAAAATTTCAGGCAGCACTCATTGCTTTTCCAGAAAATTTTAGATAACAAAAAGTGAAATCCAGGCTAATGTCTGAACTCTAAATTTCACCTAGTTTAGGACACTGTTTTTTTTTTCCCCCAATGTATTAATATCCTATGGCTGCTGTAATAAATGACCACAAATTGGGTGGCTTAAGACAACAGAAACTTATTTTCTCACAGTTTTAGAGGTGAGAGGTCTGAAATCAAGGTGTCAACAGGATTATTCTCCCTTCAAAGTTTCTAGGGGAGGATGTTTTCGGGCCTCCTCCAACTTCCTGTGGCTTCAGACGTTCCGTGGTTCGTGGCTACATCACTCCAGTCTCAGCTTCCACCTTACCTGGCTTCTCTTCTCCTCGCCGTGTCTCTCCTCTGTGCACCTCTCATAAGGACACTTATCATTGGGTTTAAGGCCTACCAGATAATCCGGAATCCTTAATTGTATCTGCAAAGACCGTTTTTCCAAATAAGGTCACATCCATGGGTTCTGGGGGTTGGGATGCAGACATGTCTTTTGGGGGAGGCCCACCATTTAACTCATTGTGTTCAGCTCGGGCCTACTTTTGGTTTGGAAGCCTGCCACAGAAGGGGTGTGTGTGTGTGTGTGTGTGTGTGTGTGTGTGTGTGTGTGTGTGTAAGGTGGATTTTATTCTTTTCTCTCCCCACCTCTTTCCTAGTTACCAGCTGTTAAGTTCACCGGAGGAGGAACGCACAAGGCCCAAGGTGTTAAGCAAGGTTTATTGTAGCAGAGTGACAGCCAGTCTTCTGAGGGGACCTGAAACTTATATGCAGCTTGAGGCAGGGTTCTTTGGTGGGAACATTTTGGGCGGGTAAATTGGCAGGGAAGGGAGGAGAGTCCAGTGAAGCAGGAGGTGAGCATGTAGCATTGCCAACCCGGATGCAAGGTCTGGTTCCCACGCAAACGTAAGGGAGAAGTCTGGTTCCCACACTATGGGGTAGGGGCAGGGGGTAGGGACAAGGCCGTCCTGGACCTAACATCACCCCAGCTCTCGGCCCCTGCATGGACTGGCATAGGGGCGAGATGGAGATTAAGGGAGCAGGAAGGCTGCGGTGGACCTGACTGGTGCCTGTGCATCCTGAAGCTCATGCCTTTGTACATGGCAAATGTGAGAAGTTGACCTTTTTACATGGGACTCTTTGTGGATTACTACCTCCCCCACACACTCCACAAGTTCAATAGCTGTCCTGTAGAAAGTGCATCCTTGGCCCACATCATTCTGGATATTCCCATTGTAGCCCATTGTTGTGCCGGCCAACAGCAACGTCACTGGACACAACCTGTAGATTCTCCAGGTAGGACTCAGATTTCAGTGCCCATGTCCCTCAAACACCAAGGGACAGCTGCCAAGGCTCTATGTGGGGTTCTTCTGGAGCTCCCCGCAACCTGGCTCCAGGTCTGCAGAAAGACTCCCTCTCCTCCTCCATGAACTGGCTCTTCAGACTCTAGGAGGAATCTGTACTGTCTCTCACATGGCCTGGAAACGTTGGGTCGTCATGATGCTGGAAGATTTGGCTGCACATTTGCTGCATGGCATGGATGGCTTGACAGCTCCCTTCAAGATGTAGGCGTACTTGGCACCTGGTTTGTTTTCCCAGCCTGTAGGATCTCCGCCCTGGACTCCTGGCCTTCATACAGCAAATAAACTGTTCGCAGTATATTCTATAAGTTCGTGTGGGCTCTCTCTCATAATGGATTTACATACAGTATAAAGGATATAATAAATCATTTAGCTATGTCTAAGTGGCACATCCAAATGGTTACTGCATTAGTCAGCTGGGAGCTGCCGTATCAAAATACCCTAGGCTGGGTAGCTTAAATGATAGACATTTATTTCTCACAGTTCAGGAGGCTGAAAGTCCCTGATCGAGATGCCAGTAGATTTTGCTCCTGGCGAGGCCTTCTTTTGGGCTTGCAGGTGGCTGCTTGCTCACTATGTCTCTCATGGCTGAGAGAGAGAGAGCTCTGGTGTCTCATCCTCTTCCTTTAAAGGCACTAACATCATCATGGGGCCCCAGCCTCATGACCTCATCTAAACCTAATTACCTCCCAAAGGCCTCACATCCAAATACCATCACACTGGGGGTTGAGGCTTCGACATGGGAGTTTGGTGGAGGAGGGGCATAGACTTTCAGTCCATAACAGAAACTTTACATAACAAGATAGTTATTCACAAATATAAGAACAATAGCGACACTAGAAATGGAGATTTATTTAGTAAACATTTATTGTCTGCCTACAGGTGCAGAGGGTAGGAAGCTGGCAGGTGGGAGATGGAGGAGACAGGATACAAAGATGAATGTGATGCTGTCCCCACTCCCAAGGCTTTCCTGCTGCTGCTTCATCATTTCTGAGAATCCACTCTCAGAGGTTTGCTCTGACCTCATAGCTTTTGTGTGGCCTCTGTTAAAGTGCCCATAGCCCAGGGAGAGGGTCCTTGTTAAGGCCTGATCAACATGGCTTGCTGTCTCTAACAGGGCTCCATGGGAAGGTACATATATGCGTCGGCTCCAGTCCAGTCCTTCTCCCTCTGCCTAAGCTGAATTTCATGGCTTCATCATCGTGAAATGGGATGACTGAAAAAAATGACCTAACTAACCTGCCCGATCATCATTTTATGTCCTGGCAACCATACTTTTACAGCCAGAATAATCTGCATCTGTGAGGGTCCCCGGAGGAAGCAGAGTCCACTCAACTGGTTCAGTGGAAGGACTTTAATAAAGGAAGCATTCACAGCAGTGGATTCAGGGCCCAGGGCACGATCAGGGGCTGTGGACGCAGAGATCAGCATGGGAGGGAAACCTCTTCTGAGCCTAAAGGAGAAAAAAAACAAAGGGAGGCCCTGAAGCTGTAGAGGAGAAAGTGGCCCAGTGGGAACTGTGTTTGGCATGTATAGCGAACGCTTTTGTGTCCCTGTCACATCCTCTAAGCCCCCCTTGCAGTTTCAGCGGCAGCCGTGGTCTCATCCTGACAGCTTTCCACCAAAAGGGAGGCAAGTGTCCTTTCGATTTATTTCTAAGGGCCTTCTCTGAAGCTGCACCTGCTTGGCCTGCTCGAAAGTGCAGCTGGGAAGCGAAGGGGAGTCAAGTGTCCTGGAGGCATCCAGCAAACCAGCGAGGCACAGGAGCTGGCAGATAAGTGCAAAGCTTCCCACCCTCTGACAGAAATCTCAACAGGCATTCTGTTTTCTGAGGTCCCACAGAGGCACATTGCATTTACTCACAGCAGTGATCTCGGTCACGCTCTGTTTTTTCCTCTCCCCTGTCAGACCCTCCCTGCTCCTCCCGTTCTGGAGTCACCTTCCCAAGAAGTCGCTGAAACCTAGGTCCTTGCTTCAAGCTCTGCTTTCGGGGGAGCCCATCCACGACATGGAGGGCCAGAGCCATGATCAAAACAGCTGCCATGAGTTAGGGAACTTTGAGCGAAGAAACACACTGACTTCTCTTTTCTCTTACTCTGCAAACTCCTGCTTGTGACTTCTATTGGCTCACTTAGCAAGAAGCCAGCAGGCTAGAAAGCCCGAGGGTACAGTCCTTGGGGATTTTAACCTTCCAGGACGGAGCAGGGAAGAGAAAGAAAGAAAATGGATATGGTGGGGCAAATGCAGAGTGACCAATAGATTTCCTAAAACACAGAGCTTGCCACATCAGTCCTTTGATGATGGTGATGATGATGATGATGACGATGATGACGATGGTAACAATAACGCTAATGAATGGCATGTCTCATGTGCCAAAGATTTTGCATTGATGATCTCATTCAATCTACATAACTACCCTGTGAAGTAGATGTATCTCATTTCACAATGAGGAAATTGATGCATCGTGAAGTTAATCAATTCTTTAAGGCCGTGTGACTAGATGAGCAGACTGGGGCAGCCTGATTTAACTCTATGACCTTTATGGTTAAGTTTAAATTCATTAGTGTAGTACTTGAGGCTCTACCTTTAGCTTATGACCTATCTTCTCCCAGAGTCCTATTTCAACCAGTCCTTAGCCACCCCAAATGACTTGACATTTCCAAACTGTGACCTGGATCACCCGTCCCCCTTGTTAGCGTGCCTCAGTGGGCCTTCAAGTCTCATCTCAAGCACCGCCTCTTGCTGATGCTGCGGTCCCCTGCCCCACCCCCAACCTCTGATTCCTCTGTACCCATCAGTCTTCTCCTCTGTGCTTCCATAGTTCTCAGAACCCGCCTAGGTAGCATTCATGGAACTGAACAGAGATTTGATTTGCTGGTTTACCTTTTCAGCGCTGTGAGCTCCTTGAAATAATTGCATCTGGATCTGTCCTGATTTCTATCCACAGTGCCCAACACAGCGCCTGACGTGTCATAAGGATACAGTAAACAGTGCTAAAAAGGGCAGAAGAGGACCAGGTCTGGAGCATTGCCATCAAGACAGCCTAATCAGGGAGCCCAAACTTTGGGCAACTGGGAGCAGCCTCCAGGAAAGCCAAGGTGGTTTAGAGCACTAAATTTTCATTTCTTTTTCACGGAATATCAAAGTCTTGACCAATACTCATTGTTCAGGCGTTAGGATCACATCCTGCAAGACAGTGAGGCTGCAGTGGACACAGGGCTTCAGTTTTGTTTTCTGATTTGGATGATGGCGTAAGTAGTGAAGCCTGTCTTAGAGGGTTGATGCGAAGGTCAATGATGAGAGGCAGGTGAAAGTTCACTGGACATTCTAAGGCTCTGACAGCTTTCAAGTTGCAAGCACTGCTGAGGGAGGGCGCGAGTGTTTCCTAGGAGAAGGTGGGCTCCTCTCGGAGCTGTACTCACTCCACAGGTCTCACCCTTTGTGTTTCAAGCCACATAGGGATTTAAATATACATATTTCAATGGACTACACATATCTGTATACTTATAGAGGTGGATCCCCTTGAAGTCACTATTTTTCATCAAAGTTTATTTGTTTTCACCACCCCCTTTACTTACTTATTTTTAGTTTAAAGGTAAAGGTGAAAATTCATTTTCTTATGGTCTTAAAAGCATTTCATGCCCTTTGTCATTCTTGAGCCACCCAGGGTGTGAAAAATCAGGTTTTGCACACTTTGTTGAAGACTTTATTGACTGTAACTGGGCATTCATGTAAAGCCTTGCACTGACTTTTCTCTAGTGCTCATTTGGAAGAAACAGAGAACTGGTTTCCCATTGTACCTTTGATCGAGATGCAAACTTCTCCCTCGGGCCATCAAGAAATCAGAGCAGTGTTATTGCTTCTGCCTCTCCTTGGATTCCTACCCAACCATGACAAATTGATGGATTTGCCTCGTTCCTCAGAAATCATCTAGTGCATTTTCTCTTTCTGCCTTTGACTTTGAGAGATCAGATAGCCAGATAGGGTAAGAAAGTTGCCCAAGATCCTATAACCAGTAAATAACCGTGTTGGAGCCAGAAGCCAGTTCTTGTGAATCCTCACCAAGTTGCTTCTGCTATTCTTCATTTAACTTCTTATTCCATTATGCTGTCACTCACAAGACCTCTTACGAGCAGTGATTCCTGTTATGGGCTGAATTGTGTCCCCTCAAATTCGTATGTTAAATCTTAACCCCCAATACCTCAGCATGTGATTATATTTGGAGATAGGGTCTTTAAAGAGGTAATTAAGTTAAAATGAGATCATTTGGGTGGGCCCTAATGCAATACGGATGATGTACTTATATAAAAAAAGGGAAATTAGGACACAGACACACACACAAAGGGAAGACCATATGATGATACAGAGAAAAAGTGGCCATCAAGCCAAGGAGAGAGGCCTCAGAAAAAAAAAAAAATCTCGATCTTGGACTTCAAGCCTCCAGAGTTGTGAGAAATTACTTTCTGTTGTTTAAGCCAATCAACCTGTGGTATTTCATTATGGCAGCTCTAGCAAACTAATATCATTCCTTACAAAAATTGAAGGTAGAAAAAAGGAAAACGAAAACATTTCAGCTCTTCCGCCATAATTATATCATTAGCTTCACCCACTGAACTAATAAATAAAATAAAAATGGTGTATCTTTGATTTCAAAGCACATTTCTTCCATGTGTGAAATAGATATATTAGAATGTGAAAAGGGAATGGAAATTTGGTACAAAGAATGCTTTTATTTTTAGCTTGCAGTGGGGAAAAGGACAATTAACTAATAATTTTTCCCTATTCTTTACTTTAGATTTTTTTTTTATTATTAATGCAGGCATCTGACTTACTTCCCTAGTGAGAAATACCATTTTATTCATTACTATGTAAGAAACTGCCTCATTATCCCAGACAAAAAAAATAGTCACTCCCTGCTTCCTAAAAATGTGTGCTTCAGGCATGATAACTTTCCAAAATGTTTTCTAACTGTCCTGACCTTGGATTTTGGGGGAAAGAAACTCAAAAGTTTCTTGTCAAAAGAACTCCGGGGAGAGGGGAAAAAAAGCATGCTGTTGTTAACACAAAAAAGAAGATCGGGTTTGTTGGGAAAGCTCTCCTCCCAGGGATGGAAGTTTCTGGGTGACCACCAGAGCATAGTAGCGCCTGTAACCGGTATGCCTTTATTTTCAGAGATATCGCAAGTCAGAATTTCCATGTTGGTGACGCATCCTTTGTCTTCATTATATCCATTTCAGTTTATTCCAACGGGTGAGAGCGTTCCAATGGTTGCTAAGGAAAGAAAGGCAACTTAGGATTAATGACAACTAATTCACATGAAGCGTTTAGAGTAGAAGATGACATCATTGAGCGTGAAGAGTTTACAAAATCCTGAAAATGCCCTTCAAACCAAAAGGAAGAAGTGCTCCAACCCACAGTAATCACTGCATCTCTTTTTCCACCTTCTCCTGCTTTATTCCTCCTCTCTCTTCTCCTTTTCTCTTGGGTTCTAGGATGAGTGAGGGTGACTCACAGAGGAGTCCTAACACTTGAATTAGGGACACTGGGCCTGAAGTACCGGATTCACATAGCCCTGGCTGACTGGTGTCCATTGGCCAAGGCTGGTGGGAGGCAGGAAAACACTAAAGACGGGCAGGGAAGAAGGCTGGGGGTGGTTTGGAGCTAACTGTGCATTAGAGGTGCTTTCTCAGCCACGATGGTTGTGGAAAGCGGAGTCTCTCCCTCCAAAGCCCTAGAGGCTGCCTCCGGGCCTCAGGTGTGGCTGGGACTTAGCAGGTTTTGAGTTCTGGCTTTTGCTTTCTGGGGCTACAGTTCACCTGAGAGCAGAGCAGTGATGGTGGTTTAAAAAAAAAAAAAAAAAGATTAAGAAAACAATTGCTGAGGTAGACATACACGTGGACACAGCGTGCATGAGCAGAGTGGATGACCCACAGAATTGCTTGCACTTGTCATTTCTGCCTCTCTCCCCCCAATTTTCTCTCCTCCGTTTTCTCCTTCTGGCCCCAGGAGGCAGCACTGGCCCCGGGCTGCATTGGCCCAGCAGTCTAGCCAAAGTCTGCGTTTAGTCTCAGCTCTGAGACGTCCTGGCTGAGGGACTAGGGCTGTCATTTCATCTTTCTGAGCTCTAACTTCATAATCTATGAAGGGAGATAACCATATCTTGACTGCTTCATACAGCTTTTTTAGGAGTAAACTGAGATAACATATTTGAATGAGGTAATATATTTTTAAATGCTTTATAAGCTGAAAAGTGCAGTAGAAGTTTAGGTACTGAATTTGAGTTCTCCTCAAATCAATGTTATTTCCAGCTTGTTGCAGCCTTTAGGGTTATGCTGTTAGATTTAGCACGCAGAGACTTCCCAAGGTTGGGATCGATATGTTGTCTCAGTCTCCATGGACACCGCCCGATACCTCACATGCCATCAGGAGGGAATCAGAGCTGTGAGAGTAAGACAGTGCTTCTCATAATAGTACGAGGAGAAAACTTTTCTTGAAAGTGTGATGAATGATTACCAGGAAAAAGTCTTCAGCAGTGCACGTAATTTGTTTAGCTGTTACATGAAGCTACACAGGTTTCTTTTTCTCTGGGACTCCTCAGAACCACTGACAAGCTAAACTGCACCCTCCAAAGAAGGGGATTTAGTCTTCAGCGTTTCTTAAAATTATTATTTTTTTATTTACTATTATTTATTTATTATTATTTATGCCTACAGCACTCTTAAAATCATTTGACCAGCAAACCTATTAATACCTTTTACAATTAGGAACACATTTTATTATTCCTATTGGTATTTGTTGTTTTCATTAGTTTGTGAGACGGTTTGTAAAGTAATAGCAAGCTCAGATCACTACCCTACAGCGTGAGAATATAGACAGACAATGTTTGATAGAAGGGACACTTTGGGTGATGGGGTGAAAGCTGGTGAGTCCTGCCTTATTCTGGGAAAGTTTTGGGACCCTAGGGGGCTGGAGAAGTCTCAGTGAGACCAGACTGGAACTATGGGGGACAGAAAAAGCACCAGGAGTTGTGATTTCTTACACTAGTTCATTTAATCTTCTCAACAACTTTCTGAAGAAGACACTGTTAGTCATGTTTTTGAAAAGGAAACAGAGTCTAAGAGAGGTTCTATGATTTGCCCACAGTGCCAAAGTTGTCAGTAGTGGAACTGGGTTCGAATCCAGATCAGCCTGCTCCAAAGCTCATTCCCCTCCCAGAATAAGATTCAGCCCCTCCGAAGGTGAGAAGGTAAGGAAGACAAGTTCTGCTTACCCTACAAATGCGCAGTAATACTTGTGTAGAGGCAGCTGTTGTGGTCATTGAAGGCCATAGTCAGGTTCAGGAATTATGGGCCTCTAAGTTCTTCTTGGGAAAAAAAAATAAAGAGTCCTGTTATTCTGGGGTGTTCAGTTTAAACTCAAGGAAAGCTGAAAAGGATCTGAGTGAAGCTGGGCTCCATAAAAAATCACTACCTTTATGGTTAAAGATTTATTAAGTGACCACAATGTGCCAGGCATGTAAATAGACTTAACCTTTGCCTTCAGGGAACCCTGAGTAAATACACAAGATTTACAGCCAGTGTTTCATGGCAGACTAGATGTTTTAAGACCATAGGCATTCCAGGATCCTACCCGGCACAGCTGAAAAATGTGGCTTGGAAGGAAGTTTGAAATGGAGGAATTCGTTTGAGCTTTGCTGTCACATCTACACGGGCTCCTGTTCTTTGGCTAGCTGTGCGAGTTAGGACAAGTTTCTTAACTTCCCTGAACCTCAGCTTCCTTTCCACTAAATGAGGATGATAATACTTCCCTCATAGGATTAATATGTAGTATAAATTACATAATGTGTGTAAAATGCCAGGCATATGGTAGGTGCTAAATAAATGATAGCTGTGGTTATTAAAGTTTTCCAGGTGTCCCCAGGATAATATTCAAGCTCCGCTGCCTGGCATTAAAAATTTTCCATAGTGTAACATCTACTTACCTGTCTGGGCTTTGCTCCTGCTCCCCTCCACTTACTAACCGGCTGACATCTATGGGCATTCATTCCATAATGCCTTTTCAAAGATTTTCCTCCTTTTAAAGTTTAGAGCAGTTCTCAAAATATACCCGTTGACCCCTGCGAGGTCCCCAAGACTCTTACAGAGGCTCCTGAGGTCAAAATTATCTTCATAATAATGCTAAAATGTGGTGTAACTTTTTCACTGTATTAATATATGCAGTGGCGGCACAAAAGCACTGTCGAGTGTAAGTAAAAGACTCCCAGTAATTGTATTACCAGCACCCACTTGTAGAAAAAAAATACCAGATTCACATTAGAATGCTTACAATGAAACAAAAATTATTAATTTTATTAAACCTTGACCTTTGAGTACACATCTTTTTAATATTCCGTGTGATTAAATGGGAAACATGCATAAAGCGCGTCTGCTTACCGATATTCAGCGGTTGTCTAGAGCAAAGGCTTTCGTACAATTGGACTCTGAGCTGTACTGCCCCTTTTTTTTCCCCACAGAACAGCATTTTTATTTGAAAGAATAACTGATGGTCAAACTATAGTTATTCAGAGTCAGATATTTAGCTAACATTTTCTCAAAAATGAACGAAATCTGTCACTTCCAGGAAAATAACTGGCAATATTTGTTGCCAATGAGAAAAAATAGGCTTTCTAACAAAAATTAGAATTTTGGAAAACTTGTATCTACTACTATGAGCTCGACAGATTCCCAATAAACAAAGACTTTTTAAATGAGATCCATAGTAATATTTAAGAAATGTGATTTTTTGATATGATATAATAAAATACATCAATATTTAGAAGATCAAAATTTTCCAAACCACCAGTGCATGATGACACAAAACCATGCCTGGGTAACAGATCCATTCAAAGTCCATGTAGACCAATGGGTTTTAATGCAACAGAGGACAAATATTCACTGATGTGGTTTTAGATCCCACATGGCAACTAACTGTTAAGAAATTATTACTTGTTGAGATTTGGTGTCTTAATAAAGGAAAAGAAAATGCCATTAATTGTCTGAAAAAAGGCTATACTCCTCCTTTTTACAACTACGTATCTATATGAAGCCAGATTTTATTCACATACTTCAACCCAAACAACATGTCTCAACGGATTGAACACAGAAGCAAATGAAAGAATCCAGCTGTCTTTTATAAAACCAATCATTAAAGAGATTTGCAAAATGTAAAACAATACCATTCCTCTCAGTAATTTTTCTTTTATTTTAGAAAATAGTTATTTTTCATAAAAAATGTGGTATTTATGTTAACAAGTAATTGAGTTTATTGTTATTTTTAAATGATTTGATAATTTTTTTTTAAATTTCTGTTTCTAATTGGGTAAATACCTGTATATCTAACCCACACAAATAAAAGCTTTTTTGTGTCTTCAGTAATTCTCAAGAGTATAGAGAAGTTCTGAGGCCACAAAGTGAGAACTCCTGGCTCAGAATAAAAGTTCCACCACCTTCAGGGAAACTGGCTAACCATCTGATTGGGGTGAGTAAACTTCTATTGAATTCCTGTAGACTTTAAGTATGCATCTATCACTTGGCATTATTTCTCCATTCTTGGTTTTAAGATACATTTTTAAAAATCCATAATATGTTTTGCAAGCTTCTCACAAGCCAGAATTATCTAGTTACATTTGGGAGAGAATGTGAGGAATATTCCCGGTATATGCCTGTTGTTGATAGGATATTAAGTTTCCTATTTTACTAGTATCATTGTCTTGATACGGTATCGCAAACATGGCTGAACCTCACTAACATACAAATGCTGCTGGGGCAATAGTCTGAATTAGTGAAAAATTAGAATTTCCAAACATACTTATACTTTAATTTATATTTATATATTTTATGTTTTTAATATTTTTCTTTAAGATAAGACTAATGCATACTCATTGCAGAAAATTTGTAAATTATACAAGTAAATAAAATGTCTCTTCGAAATAAGGAGTACCTAGTTTCCAGCTTTTAAAAAATTAAAATGAACCTGCAGACTCACAGTGTATTGATAATGGCTATCAATATTTTGATCTCTTGCCTTCAAGGATATATATCATCCCTATAAAGAGTTTTACAGAAAACTAAGATCTTACTTATATAAAGTTTTGTATCATCCTCATGACCTTAACTGTTCTTTGAAAACATTATTTTTAGTAGCTCTGCTGTATTTCAATGATGCACATCCAGGTTGTTTCTGACTTTTTGTTTTTATCAGTAATATTGGGTGAACATCCTTAAAGTGAAATAATTGCTGATTTGTTCAGGATAGATTCTGATAAATAGGATTTCTAGATCAATAGGCATTTCCTATTGTAGTTGATTAATTTAGAATTATGTAACTTGAAAAATGATGATTGTGTTACGGCCAACCACCTGTAACGGTATGGAAAGTAGGAGGCCAAACAGAGCTTTCCATTGTTGCCGTCCAGCTTCCTACACGTTTCAGACTCTTAACACTTGGGTGCACAGAGGTGTTTCACAATGCTGGTGTGTAGACTCAAGCCTGAGGGGATATAGCTGTCAGGGAGCTTAGTACAAGCCACAGAAACCAAACCTGGCTTATTTAAGCAGAAAGAAATGTATTAAAATATTGGATCACTCTCTGAATTTTCAGGAGCACCAGAGAGCCGGGACTCGGAGCCACACGGCCAAGCTAAACCTCCCGAATCACAGCCAATCTGGTCCTAAAAAGACCCCACTGCTTGCACCACTTTGCCGTTGTGACTTTCCTTAGAGTTCACCACCACAGCGTCTTCCTCCACGAGGACTAGGATGGATGGCAGAGCTGACACTGGGTTCCTGCTTCACAGCCCAGCATGGATGCTAGGATTGGCAGAAACTTGTGATTGTCCTCATTCAAGCTGCAAATGAGGCTAGGAAAGTAAGAATCTGGCATTGGGGAGTGGTGTCTGCTTCCCACCAAGACATAGCACAAGGGCAGCCTCTAGTATCAAAGAACAGTTTAGAAGCTGAGCTGCCAAAAAAGAGTGACAAATGCTTACCATAGACAGTAGCGACGATTGTCAAACTCCTGGGAACCTAAGACCTATTCTAGGAGATGCAAGACTGATGGACCTTTCTGTTTACCACATAGGAGCAGTCAGGTCTGACTCATCATCATTATTCAGAGCTTAGGACAGACTGTAGGTGCAATAAACGTTTCTTGAGTGAATGAATGAATGAATGAATGAATATTTAGACACTGCTCATGGAAATAGATGCTGTCCACTATGAAGAATGCTGACAGTATATTCCACTCCATTTCATGAATCCCGTTACGGGGAGTGGAGCATAGAGTGTCAGTCTGGAGATTTCCCTTGTCCCATGGTCTTCATCTTTGTTCCCATACATTTTTTTTGGAGTGTTAAAAGACAAATTGAGGCATATTAAAATTTTTAAGAGTTTATTTGAGCAAACACTGATTCAAATTGGGCAGTCCGAACCAGAAGTAGTTAGGACTGCTCCACTAGTAGGAGTCAGGGGCAAGCCTTCTATGGAGAAGACAGGAAGCAAAGCAAGGGAATGATTTCATTGGCTACAGCTTAAGCGGTTGCCTTATTTTGGAAAGCCTAGTCAGCTGTTTCTGATTGGTTGCCCTTAGGTTTCAATTTCATAACTTTGAGGCTTTCTCAGGCTTAGATTTTACTTTGCTTGTGTGGGCTGCTAAGGTATTAGAGCCACCTCAGTCTACTGGCCTCCTTGTTTAATTAAGCGAATAGGGAAAATTTTCCAAGCCACACTGTCTGTGTTTTTAATTCCCCAAGAGAATAGAGAGCATTGGTTTTTAAGTACATTCTCTCACAAGATGAGAAACAATAATTTCCAGACCAAAAAAAAAAAAAAACTCCAACAGATCTGAACATCTGAGTCACCTGGATAGAAATGCGAGGCTTTTCTGAAGGATGGTGCTCAGGCAGAGAGGGTCAGATATGAGAGCAAAAGGCATTCTGGATTTAGTTCCTGGGTATATTATTCTTTTCTCCTTGTATACTACTCCAAAACTGCACACTCTTTAAAAGTAAAATAATTTTAAAAGTGGAAGAATTGGTTGTATTAGTTTATAGATGGGAGAGGGGGGTTGAATAAGTAGCCAATTCTGAGTGATTTTGATATTCCAAGTCTGATTTTCATTATTAGAAAAGGAGAACGAAGTAACAGATGATGTCATCTGTTGGAACCACTAAAGTGTGAGGACAGAGACTCTGCCTTGCTTCTTTCCCGTTTTTGCCAAACATCGAAGTGGAACTGTGGAGATAGATGGCTTGGGATGATTTTTGGCGAGGCACCTGAATGTCAGAGCTTGTTTTCCAGGATCTCGAAGGCTATTTCCTTTAAAAACACCCAGGTCTCGATCTTACTCTGTACCCATTTTTTTGTTGTTGTTGTTGTAGTTTTTCCTTTCTCAAATAGATCACTGCTAGCTGCAGATATTGCAAATACAAATTATAGTTCATCCACACATCTGAGATACCATATGCTAACTCCCAGCAGTACTTAGAGTATAAAAGTCAAGGAAATAAAAAACTTCCTCCTTTGGCTCACAGTGACATCCACTATGTCTCACCCAGCAGGACCGTTTGGGATGGAGAATGGCTTGCCTAGTACGGATGCATCTTCAGTCCCTTACAGAGCGGACATTTTCTCACAGTGTGCTATTCTTTCTCTACTCTGCAGATATTAACCACTCTGCCTTCCTCCAGATTTTTCAAGTAATTGGTTGCTCACTGCCAGCAAACCCAGCCACTTTTGAGGGACAACACGCATCATCCTCCTAGTCAACCTTGTAGTGCTTGAGTTGCTGCCAAGTGCACTCCTCCTGGGCGCTGGCAGATGAGTCATGTCTGTTTTGGCTGATGAAGATGTAGATGCTCATAGCTCGGAGTTAAAAATCCAACAAGTAACAAATTTGGACAGGATCTCCTAGGTCCCTTCCAGCCCTAATTTTCCTTGTATTCCCTGAGGTTCTAGCACATAGTCCCAGGCATAGAGAGCGTGTAGTAAGTTTCAATAATTGCGTGTGTTGATAGGGCCGAATGCATTTAAATAGAGGGTAACTACAGCAAACACTTGCTGAGTGCTCACCATGTGCTAGGCATCATCTTGGTTAGCACCCGAAATGTATGATCTGAGTCATTCTCACAACAATGCCACAAGGAAGGTACTATTATCACTATTTTAGAGATGGGGAAACTGAGGCACCCGCTGACTAAAGTAACATGCCCCAGGCTGCAGTTAGTAAGAGGCAGAGCTGCCATATGAATCAAAGCCCATGCTCCTCAGAATAATAATTACAACAGTAATAAAAAGACAAACACTTATGTAGTGTGCTAGGCACTAATCGGAGTATTCTAAGTAAATCAACTCCTATAACTTGCACAGCAATAGGAGGAAAGTCTTCATATTTTACAGATAAAGAATCCGAAACACAGACATTCAGGAATTTGCTCGTGGCAGAGCTGGGATTTGAATCTAGGTTTCAGAGTATGTACTCTCTACCACAAGCTGTCTTGGGAGCACTTCTCTGGATTTAGCTACAGATCGTGATGACGCTGCCCCTCCTCACCCACAGCAGGAAGGAGAATGCAGCTTCCTTCCAGGAGTTCTTTTGGTCTGAATCTGTGCTCCAGTTTTCTGGCTAATGCGATCAGCACCTGCATGGACATTTTTGCTCCTCCCATGCACAGATGGCTTTCATGGGTGGTCCACATGGCTTAAACCATTTCCTGCATATTTCTGAGAAAGTAAGGAGAATATGGTTTGTCTTTAAATAGAGGTCTTTCCACAGGGGAGAATCAAGGGCCCCGAATCTAAGTGTTCTGCCAGGGAGAGTGTACAGGTCCCCGAAGTAAGACCACAGAAGCATAAGGACAGTAGACGTGCTGCCAGAGTGTCTAGGAGTTGACACAGGATGAGTTCCCCGTGACTACAGATTCTCTATAAATACTGCCTGACCCCTGGGTGGACTATTCAGGTGGACCGATCTCATCCATTCTCACCTTGTACACACTGCTCTAATCCAATGTGGTTCTATTTTTACCTGTTTTGTGTATAAGGATTCCAAGGAAAATTTTGTTTAAATAGAGGGTTCTGCTAAAAAAAAAATTTTAGTCCAGAAAACGACTAACAGTCTCTCAGCTTCTTTCCTGTTCTAAGATTCTATGTGACCCTACAAAAGCGGTTTCAATCTCTTTTAATTGTTTTCATTCTCTGCCTTTCAGAAAGTTAATTTTATTAACTATTTAGGAAACATCACACTAAAAATTGATGAAGGTATGGTGAGAGTTTTCCATTTTCTCTGAGACCAGGCTCCAAATGGAAGAATTGTGAGTTGCAGGGCAGAGATTCAGCACTGGACATGAGGAAACAATTGCTTTAAGGAAAAAAAAAAGTGCTGGTTCCAACTTTGAAGTCTGCCTGCATTTAATTTCTGTTTTTATTTTGCAACTTCTATGACCAATCCCGTTAACTCAATGCACAGGAAACTTTTTTAATTTTTAATTTTTTTTTTAGTTAACGGAACAAAATTTTATTCCGCTCCATATAAATAGAATTAACCTGTGTTATGGAACACTCTAGAAGACATGAGTCATGCCATTTTCCTTTCTGTTCCTTTGGTCTCTGCCATAGTTCAAGGCCTAACTTTATAATCCATTTCCTCATTCCCAAAACCTCCCCTTTCTAATTCATTCTCTGTGCTGTTGCCTGTATTCCGTGTTTCAAAATATGAATCCGATTGTTTCCCCTCATATGCATGACCCTGAATTATCTTCCCTTTGTCTAGGGAACAATGCTGGAACCCACCTGTCTTGTCAGCTGCCCAGGTCATATCCTGCACATCTTAGGTCCTTTTCTCACTTTCCTGCCCCTCAAGATCTTTCTCATTTTTGAAGATATTTGTCACAGGCTACCAAGACAACAGAGCCTCTCTCAGTCCCCCAATAAAATGGACTTCCTCCTCCAGCTCCTTCTGGGTGCATATGTCTTTCCATTGCTCCACACCTGGCAAGAGCATCATCCCAAAGGCCCCCAGGATGTTTATAGAGACCATATTGAGTTCTTCGAGCTACAATTTCAAGTTTGATCTGTTTACAGTAGCCTTCGAGTGCCTGATCCTAGCTATATAATTAAAATAAAATTTAAAAATCTCCTTTTTTACTTTTCTCCTGATGTTCAATTAGCGTTTTCTCCCTGTCACCTACAGATATCATTTTAGAAACAGCAATCTGCTGCACAATGACATTCTGAATAGCTGGACATGTTACAACATGGTCAGATGGTTCTCAGATGATTTTAAATTCTTTTGAGGCATTTAATTATGACCACATGGATGCAGGTTCAATTTGAGGGTAGGCTGATTTTTTTTTTCCTGGAACTGAGAGCTAAAATCTAGTATTATTTCCTTTTTAGAACACAATCTCGAAAATTTTACAAATCTGTAAAAACAAACAAACAACAAATCAAAACACTGCAATTACCAAATGCCATTCTCTTTTCCTTAGAGAAGCCAAGACTCTTCAATATAATTTTGTTTCATTTTGGGTTTTTTTGAGAAGGATCAAATACTGCCGCTAATTTACCAGCTGCTCCCCTAGAGTTCATTAAAGTTTGCCACATAATTCCCTCCTTGCATCCCTAAAATTTACTTTGGTTTAAAAGATAATGTATATTTCATCTTCCTTATAATAGTTGCTAACTTTGTATGGTAGCTTTCTTAAGCAGGATCAGGGTAAAGCTCATACACATTGTTGTTCTATCTGGGCCAGAAGATTTTGATTATGTCATCAGGATAAAAATTAAATGGTATCATTTGAATATTTTTACATGGGTCATTTATATAACTAGTTTTAATAAGTTATTTTCATTGTGGAAAAAAATAAAAAGAGAAACAGCCCTTACCTTTCAAAGCAAAAACAATAAAGGGATAAACAGAAGCTTTAGGATTCACTTTCCTCTTACCGATAAAAGGGGGACAGGACTCAGTTTTAATTCTGACAGTGGGGTCACAGTTAAGCTGCCCATTGATATAGAAGCTGGATAAATTACATTAGGGACATATTCTGCACATACCTGGTTGAGCCCCCTGGACTCATCAAGTTACATAACCAACTTTAACTTTGATAAGGGCTACTGACTAGAAATCTATTGGGTGGGTTATTAAGGGTGACTAAAATTTCATTAGGACGTTTTTAAAATAAATAAAACATCAGTGTCATTTCAGGACTAAATAGGAATTTCATTTTTATGCCTCCCTCTTTCCCACTTGAGCTTTTGTCCCAAAGAGGGTGGGAATGAACATTGTACATACCATTAGGGTTTTATGCCTTGACTCAGCCAACATTTGTGAGAAACCCACAATGCATTCAGGAGTCTCCAGGACAGTGCTGGGACCTTCACGCTGACCTGCCACCTCCCCCACATATAAAGTCCCTTCCCCGCAGGACTCCCTCCCTGAACCCCCCAGTGGCTACCTCTCTCTCTCCTTGTCTGCTCCCCTCCAACAGAGTCAACTCCTTTGTCCTCTGGGATCCCGCAGCACTTTTAAAAATCCCTCTCCTGCAGGATCTATCACCCAGGATTATGATTTCTTGTTGGTTTGTTCATTTAACAAAACTCTCAGGCTTTTCTACAAGGGGTCTGTAGCAATTGGTTGTTTGTCTCTGTCTCCATCATTAGACCCTAAATCCCCAGAGCAGAACACGTTCTATTCATCCCTCTCTCACCACCACAACTGGCACGTACTCATCTCTCTCTCACCACACCAGCCTATGAAAGCTTAATGAACAAATAAATGATTGAGTGTCTGGGAAAGATAGCCTCTAACATTAGTCATCCAAAACAAGCTGACTCTATCTGGATCAGTCCATGGCTGATCACTACTTTAGGAGCTGTTATTCAGCTTAAAAAGAATAGAGTGAATTCTGCCAGGTGTCTACAGGCTAATTTTCTAAGTCCTGCTGCGGTTTTGTTCTGGTAATATGAATGGCCCTGTATTAGTTTACTTGGGCTACCATAACAAAGTACCACAAACTGAGCGGCTTAAACAAGAGAACTTTATGCTCTCACAGTTGTGGAGGCTGGAAGTCCAAGGTCAAGGTGTTAGCAGATTTAGTTTAGTTCCTCCTAAGAGCCCTTTCCTTGGCTTATAGATGGCTGCCTTCTCATTGAGACCTCACATGGCCTTTTCTCTGTGCCTGCCTCCCTGGCGTCAATCCCTCTTCTAATAAGGATACCAATCATATTGCATTAGGGCCCTACACTAAAGGACTCTTTTTTTTTTTTTTTAAAGTTTTTAAAAACTTTTGTAAGACATCTCCAAATTCAGTTATAATCTGAAGTACTGAGAGATCGGGTCTTCAACATATGAAACTTGGAGGGACGCAATTTAGCCTATAACAGGTCTTGGCACAATTGTCTAGTTTACTATTATTAGGTGGATATTTATAAAAGCCCCATTGCTAAAATAAATAGAGAAAATTATTTGTCTTTGGAATTATTCTGAGGCCCATCTATAGGATCTTTCTGGACAGCTCATGATTCACATGTCAAGATACCCTAGTGCATACCCCCAAGAGCGTTTGGGGGACCAGAGCGTAGGCTGACTGCAGTGGCAGATGAGGCGGTTGGGAGGGAGGACCTGTTGGGATGAAGAATGTGTGGAGAAAACTTTGTGCTTCTTTGGAATACTATGCATTATTCTCTAGAGCAGGGATTGGCCAACTTTTGCTGTAAAAGGCAGAAAATAATTATTTTCATCTTTGCTGGCTTTTCATGCAGTTTCTGTTGCTACTACTCAAGAATGCTATTGTACCTGGAAAGTAGCCATAGGCAATGTCTAAACAAATGGATGTGGCTGTGTTCCAACAAAACTTTATTTACAAAAACAGGTGGCTGGCTGGATTTGGCCTGCGGGCCTTAGGTTACCCTGGAAAGCGTACCTTTCCTGAGTGATCCCATTTTGATTTACCTGGATTCGGAGCCTGTCATTTGAGCTATTTTATAACTCAGTAAGTCACAGAAAAATATATAGCAACACAAAGTAATTCTTGACTCTAGAGATGTAAATTTTTGACTCTAGGAGATTCAAGTGACTCTCTTCTGATATATTGAAAGAAGCCAGTTTTGCCTGAATTAGCACTATCTTTCCATATCTCTGATCTATAAATATTTTTATTCTTTGGAGTCCCTAGGTTTATACCTTCATGAATAATGAGTTAAATAAAATCTTTAACATGCATTCATTTTATATTTATGTGAGAGTTATGATTTTATTTTGTTTTTTAAAAATTATCTTTTAACAAACTGAGCAATGTTTGCAAAAGGCTTGGAAGCTATGCTAAGAGTATTGGGATTTTGCCCTCTGAGACAATGGTCTTTAAACATTTTGGCCTCACATTTTTGTCAGCGAATATTTTTAGCCACCTTTTCTTGATATATGACTATAATATAGGGTGGACAGACTAACATAAAAATATAATTGGAAAAATAAATACAGAATTTTGAATAGTTTCTTCATATATCCCAATGGATTCTCTTTCTAACACCTTGGGTTCCCTCTCTGGCCAAAAGATGATTTTTCTGGACAATAGGGAACCAAAGCTATTAATCAGCTTCCCTTTTCTGACTAAAAGCAGAAACTTCTAAGAAATGAGGTTTACTTTAAATTCTCTATGGAGACGTGCACCCTCTGGGGGCAGTTTTTGGTCCTGAAGAAGACAGAAAGACTACTCATACCTGTATAGATGAACGTCATCATAACCTTTCTTATCTCCCATTTGTTCTCCTAAAAAATTTGTTTATCTTTCCTAAAGAAACCTAGTTATTCTTTAGGTTTAACAGGAATCTTTTCTGCCCCCTCCCTTTCCCCTACTAAGTAGATATGTAAGTCCTAAATTCTAACCACCCTTTGAGTTACTTGTCATTGTGCCTTCCCATGTGTATGTGCTTTGTGTGCCTAAATAAACTGTTTCTCTTTTTCATCTATCTTGTGTTAGTTTAATTTGCATGTCCCAGGCACTAAACATAAACGAGTTGAAGAAAAGTTTTTCCTGTCCTATGCAAGGAGGAGAGAAATTTCTATTCTTGAATGTCTGAGATAATGAAAGTGACATGAAATAAAATGGACGACTTAGAAAGATGATCAAGTTTGGAAAAAGTGGCAAAGGCTATTCGATTTTGAACATTTTAGTGTACTTAAGAGTGGTGAAGAAGTTAATTTATCTTATGATTTATATTCACCCAGTCTTCTCATATTGTTCACCTCTCACCACTAGTTTTTCTTCTTCCTCATCTTATACTCTCACACTTTTCTTGACAATATCTCCTCCAAGAACAGGCAGAAAGCAAAGATAAAGTGGCTAAGACATAGGGTCTGGCACTCTGCCATGACTAATTACCTACCCTGGCTCCCCTTCCAACTTTCCTCTGGGTTTGCAATCTGCGCCTCACGGGGCTTTCCTAGCCTTAGAGCAGCTCGAATCCATCCAAGAGATGGGGATTGAGTCTCTTACTTTTTTCTACTTGACTATTTCTCATACTCTCCTTGGGACAAATTATATTTGGATTTATTTCCTTTCAGAGAAACATCACCCACATTAGCATTAGAGCAGAGACCTCCCAACCCCTATCCAAATGTCAAGGACTATTTCAAGGGCTTCATCTCTGATTAATACTTTTTACCTGTTTGCCTTCCTTGTTCTCTGCATTGTTCACTGCCTACCAGGTTTAATGGCAGTAAGCAGCCTCAGATTATTGTCCCTTGCTTTGCTCTCGAATTATCTCACATGTTAAATATTTGCCTTTTTTTTACTCTTCAACACAAGAAGTCATTTCAATATTTCAAACTGTATCTCCTACAACTTAAGTCAGCACTGGAAGCATAATAGTGGCTTGAATAATAACACTTCTTTGAATCAAATTAGATGGAATTATGTGAATTTTTATATTTGATCAAAGAGTTTTTTTTTAATTGAAGCTATAAACCCCAAATTACCATCTTTGTGACTTTCTTGTGTGTGTGTGTGTGTGTGTGTGTGTGTGTGTGTGTGTACATATATATGTGTGTATATACACACACGCGCACACACATGCCCACACATTTTTTCATGGTCTCTGCTTGGAGAGAACCCATGGATACATGAGAAAGAATGGAGGCTCTGATGCCACAATGTGATTTTTTGTTGTTGGCTATGACTTTGGGAATCAGGAATGTTCCATCAATACACATTCCAGCATTCCAGGCCTACACATTCTGGCTTGGTTTCAGCATGTTGACTCTATTAATGGATACTTGAAATATACACCATTTTCTATTTTTTTATGCAATTGTCTGAGGGTGGAAATTTCTTTTCTCCCCTCAACAAAATCTCAGTGTTGCTTCGGCTCCCAACCTGTACTTATGCAGTTCTTTGTAAAACCGAGGCCTCTAGTATTTCCTGAGCTTTTACCATTTGACCTGCCTAGGA
>NW_024351073.1:5661350-5785949 GCF_902729225.1 Pteropus medius
TTCTCTACTCTGCAGATATTAACCACTCTGCCTTCCTCCAGATTTTTCAAGTAATTGGTTGCTCACTGCCAGCAAACCCAGCCACTTTTGAGGGACAACACGCATCATCCTCCTAGTCAACCTTGTAGTGCTTGAGTTGCTGCCAAGTGCACTCCTCCTGGGCGCTGGCAGATGAGTCATGTCTGTTTTGGCTGATGAAGATGTAGATGCTCATAGCTCGGAGTTAAAAATCCAACAAGTAACAAATTTGGACAGGATCTCCTAGGTCCCTTCCAGCCCTAATTTTCCTTGTATTCCCTGAGGTTCTAGCACATAGTCCCAGGCATAGAGAGCGTGTAGTAAGTTTCAATAATTGCGTGTGTTGATAGGGCCGAATGCATTTAAATAGAGGGTAACTACAGCAAACACTTGCTGAGTGCTCACCATGTGCTAGGCATCATCTTGGTTAGCACCCGAAATGTATGATCTGAGTCATTCTCACAACAATGCCACAAGGAAGGTACTATTATCACTATTTTAGAGATGGGGAAACTGAGGCACCCGCTGACTAAAGTAACATGCCCCAGGCTGCAGTTAGTAAGAGGCAGAGCTGCCATATGAATCAAAGCCCATGCTCCTCAGAATAATAATTACAACAGTAATAAAAAGACAAACACTTATGTAGTGTGCTAGACACTAATCGGAGTATTCTAAGTAAATCAACTCCTATAACTTGCACAGCAATAGGAGGAAAGTCTTCATATTTTACAGATAAAGAATCTGAAACACAGACATTCAGGAATTTGCTCGTGGCAGAGCTGGGATTTGAATCTAGGTTTCAGAGTATGCGCTCTCTACCACAAGCTGTCTTGGGAGCACTTCTCTGGATTTAGCTACAGATCGTGATGACGCTGCCCCTCCTCACCCACAGCAGGAAGGAGAATGCAGCTTCCTTCCAGGAGTTCTTTTGGTCTGAATCTGTGCTCCAGTTTTCTGGCTAATGCGATCAGCACCTGCATGGACATTTTTGCTCCTCCCATGCACAGATGGCTTTCATGGGTGGTCCACATGGCTTAAACCATTTCCTGCATATTTCTGAGAAAGTAAGGAGAATATGGTTTGTCTTTAAATAGAGGTCTTTCCACAGGGGAGAATCAAGGGCCCCGAATCTAAGTGTTCTGCCAGGGAGAGTGTACAGGTCCCCGAAGTAAGACCACAGAAGCATAAGGACAGTAGACGTGCTGCCAGAGTGTCTAGGAGTTGACACAGGATGAGTTCCCCGTGACTACAGATTCTCTATAAATACTGCCTGACCCCTGGGTGGACTATTCAGGTGGACCGATCTCATCCATTCTCACCTTGTACACACTGCTCTAATCCAATGTGGTTCTATTTTTACCTGTTTTGTGTATAAGGATTCCAAGGAAAATTTTGTTTAAATAGAGGGTTCTGCTAAAAAAAAAATTTTAGTCCAGAAAACGACTAACAGTCTCTCAGCTTCTTTCCTGTTCTAAGATTCTATGTGACCCTACAAAAGCGGTTTCAATCTCTTTTAATTGTTTTCATTCTCTGCCTTTCAGAAAGTTAATTTTATTAACTATTTAGGAAACATCACACTAAAAATTGATGAAGGTATGGTGAGAGTTTTCCATTTTCTCTGAGACCAGGCTCCAAATGGAAGAATTGTGAGTTGCAGGGCAGAGATTCAGCACTGGACATGAGGAAACAATTGCTTTAAGGAAAAAAAAAAGTGCTGGTTCCAACTTTGAAGTCTGCCTGCATTTAATTTCTGTTTTTATTTTGCAACTTCTATGACCAATCCCGTTAACTCAATGCACAGGAAACTTTTTTAATTTTTAATTTTTTTTTTAGTTAACGGAACAAAATTTTATTCCGCTCCATATAAATAGAATTAACCTGTGTTATGGAACACTCTAGAAGACATGAGTCATGCCATTTTCCTTTCTGTTCCTTTGGTCTCTGCCATAGTTCAAGGCCTAACTTTATAATCCATTTCCTCATTCCCAAAACCTCCCCTTTCTAATTCATTCTCTGTGCTGTTGCCTGTATTCCGTGTTTCAAAATATGAATCCGATTGTTTCCCCTCATATGCATGACCCTGAATTATCTTCCCTTTGTCTAGGGAACAATGCTGGAACCCACCTGTCTTGTCAGCTGCCCAGGTCATATCCTGCACATCTTAGGTCCTTTTCTCACTTTCCTGCCCCTCAAGATCTTTCTCATTTTTGAAGATATTTGTCACAGGCTACCAAGACAACAGAGCCTCTCTCAGTCCCCCAATAAAATGGACTTCCTCCTCCAGCTCCTTCTGGGTGCATATGTCTTTCCATTGCTCCACACCTGGCAAGAGCATCATCCCAAAGGCCCCCAGGATGTTTATAGAGACCATATTGAGTTCTTCGAGCTACAATTTCAAGTTTGATCTGTTTACAGTAGCCTTCGAGTGCCTGATCCTAGCTATATAATTAAAATAAAATTTAAAAATCTCCTTTTTTACTTTTCTCCTGATGTTCAATTAGCGTTTTCTCCCTGTCACCTACAGATATCATTTTAGAAACAGCAATCTGCTGCACAATGACATTCTGAATAGCTGGACATGTTACAACATGGTCAGATGGTTCTCAGATGATTTTAAATTCTTTTGAGGCATTTAATTATGACCACATGGATGCAGGTTCAATTTGAGGGTAGGCTGATTTTTTTTTTCCTGGAACTGAGAGCTAAAATCTAGTATTATTTCCTTTTTAGAACACAATCTCGAAAATTTTACAAATCTGTAAAAACAAACAAACAACAAATCAAAACACTGCAATTACCAAATGCCATTCTCTTTTCCTTAGAGAAGCCAAGACTCTTCAATATAATTTTGTTTCATTTTGGGTTTTTTTGAGAAGGATCAAATACTGCCGCTAATTTACCAGCTGCTCCCCTAGAGTTCATTAAAGTTTGCCACATAATTCCCTCCTTGCATCCCTAAAATTTACTTTGGTTTAAAAGATAATGTATATTTCATCTTCCTTATAATAGTTGCTAACTTTGTATGGTAGCTTTCTTAAGCAGGATAAGGGTAAAGCTCATACACATTGTTGTTCTATCTGGGCCAGAAGATTTTGATTATGTCATCAGGATAAAAATTAAATGGTATCATTTGAATATTTTTACATGGGTCATTTACATAACTAGTTTTAATAAGTTATTTTCATTGTGGAAAAAAATAAAAAGAGAAACAGCCCTTACCTTTCAAAGCAAAAACAATAAAGGGATAAACAGAAGCTTTAGGATTCACTTTCCTCTTACCGATAAAAGGGGGACAGGACTCAGTTTTAATTCTGACAGTGGGGTCACAGTTAAGCTGCCCATTGATATAGAAGCTGGATAAATTACATTAGGGACATATTCTGCACATACCTGGTTGAGCCCCCTGGACTCATCAAGTTACATAACCAACTTTAACTTTGATAAGGGCTACTGACTAGAAATCTATTGGGTGGGTTATTAAGGGTGACTAAAATTTCATTAGGACGTTTTTAAAATAAATAAAACATCAGTGTCATTTCAGGACTAAATAGGAATTTCATTTTTATGCCTCCCTCTTTCCCACTTGAGCTTTTGTCCCAAAGAGGGTGGGAATGAACATTGTACATACCATTAGGGTTTTATGCCTTGACTCAGCCAACATTTGTGAGAAACCCACAATGCATTCAGGAGTCTCCAGGACAGTGCTGGGACCTTCACGCTGACCTGCCACCTCCCCCACATATAAAGTCCCTTCCCCGCAGGACTCCCTCCCTGAACCCCCCAGTGGCTACCTCTCTCTCTCCTTGTCTGCTCCCCTCCAACAGAGTCAACTCCTTTGTCCTCTGGGATCCCGCAGCACTTTTAAAAATCCCTCTCCTGCAGGATCTATCACCCAGGATTATGATTTCTTGTTGGTTTGTTCATTTAACAAAACTCTCAGGCTTTTCTACAAGGGGTCTGTAGCAATTGGTTGTTTGTCTCTGTCTCCATCATTAGACCCTAAATCCCCAGAGCAGAACACGTTCTATTCATCCCTCTCTCACCACCACAACTGGCACGTACTCATCTCTCTCTCACCACACCAGCCTATGAAAGCTTAATGAACAAATAAATGATTGAGTGTCTGGGAAAGATAGCCTCTAACATTAGTCATCCAAAACAAGCTGACTCTATCTGGATCAGTCCATGGCTGATCACTACTTTAGGAGCTGTTATTCAGCTTAAAAAGAATAGAGTGAATTCTGCCAGGTGTCTACAGGCTAATTTTCTAAGTCCTGCTGCGGTTTTGTTCTGGTAATATGAATGGCCCTGTATTAGTTTACTTGGGCTACCATAACAAAGTACCACAAACTGAGCGGCTTAAACAAGAGAACTTTATGCTCTCACAGTTGTGGAGGCTGGAAGTCCAAGGTCAAGGTGTTAGCAGATTTAGTTTAGTTCCTCCTAAGAGCCCTTTCCTTGGCTTATAGATGGCTGCCTTCTCATTGAGACCTCACATGGCCTTTTCTCTGTGCCTGCCTCCCTGGCGTCAATCCCTCTTCTAATAAGGATACCAATCATATTGCATTAGGGCCCTACACTAAAGGACTCTTTTTTTTTTTTTTTAAAGTTTTTAAAAACTTTTGTAAGACATCTCCAAATTCAGTTATAATCTGAAGTACTGAGAGATCGGGTCTTCAACATATGAAACTTGGAGGGACGCAATTTAGCCTATAACAGGTCTTGGCACAATTGTCTAGTTTACTATTATTAGGTGGATATTTATAAAAGCCCCATTGCTAAAATAAATAGAGAAAATTATTTGTCTTTGGAATTATTCTGAGGCCCATCTATAGGATCTTTCTGGACAGCTCATGATTCACATGTCAAGATACCCTAGTGCATACCCCCAAGAGCGTTTGGGGGACCAGAGCGTAGGCTGACTGCAGTGGCAGATGAGGCGGTTGGGAGGGAGGACCTGTTGGGATGAAGAATGTGTGGAGAAAACTTTGTGCTTCTTTGGAATACTATGCATTATTCTCTAGAGCAGGGATTGGCCAACTTTTGCTGTAAAAGGCAGAAAATAATTATTTTCATCTTTGCTGGCTTTTCATGCAGTTTCTGTTGCTACTACTCAAGAATGCTATTGTACCTGGAAAGTAGCCATAGGCAATGTCTAAACAAATGGATGTGGCTGTGTTCCAACAAAACTTTATTTACAAAAACAGGTGGCTGGCTGGATTTGGCCTGCGGGCCTTAGGTTACCCTGGAAAGCGTACCTTTCCTGAGTGATCCCATTTTGATTTACCTGGATTCGGAGCCTGTCATTTGAGCTATTTTATAACTCAGTAAGTCACAGAAAAATATATAGCAACACAAAGTAATTCTTGACTCTAGAGATGTAAATTTTTGACTCTAGGAGATTCAAGTGACTCTCTTCTGATATATTGAAAGAAGCCAGTTTTGCCTGAATTAGCACTATCTTTCCATATCTCTGATCTATAAATATTTTTATTCTTTGGAGTCCCTAGGTTTATACCTTCATGAATAATGAGTTAAATAAAATCTTTAACATGCATTCATTTTATATTTATGTGAGAGTTATGATTTTATTTTGTTTTTTAAAAATTATCTTTTAACAAACTGAGCAATGTTTGCAAAAGGCTTGGAAGCTATGCTAAGAGTATTGGGATTTTGCCCTCTGAGACAATGGTCTTTAAACATTTTGGCCTCACATTTTTGTCAGCGAATATTTTTAGCCACCTTTTCTTGATATATGACTATAATATAGGGTGGACAGACTAACATAAAAATATAATTGGAAAAATAAATACAGAATTTTGAATAGTTTCTTCATATATCCCAATGGATTCTCTTTCTAACACCTTGGGTTCCCTCTCTGGCCAAAAGATGATTTTTCTGGACAATAGGGAACCAAAGCTATTAATCAGCTTCCCTTTTCTGACTAAAAGCAGAAACTTCTAAGAAATGAGGTTTACTTTAAATTCTCTATGGAGACGTGCACCCTCTGGGGGCAGTTTTTGGTCCTGAAGAAGACAGAAAGACTACTCATACCTGTATAGATGAACGTCATCATAACCTTTCTTATCTCCCATTTGTTCTCCTAAAAAATTTGTTTATCTTTCCTAAAGAAACCTAGTTATTCTTTAGGTTTAACAGGAATCTTTTCTGCCCCCTCCCTTTCCCCTACTAAGTAGATATGTAAGTCCTAAATTCTAACCACCCTTTGAGTTACTTGTCATTGTGCCTTCCCATGTGTATGTGCTTTGTGTGCCTAAATAAACTGTTTCTCTTTTTCATCTATCTTGTGTTAGTTTAATTTGCATGTCCCAGGCACTAAACATAAACGAGTTGAAGAAAAGTTTTTCCTGTCCTATGCAAGGAGGAGAGAAATTTCTATTCTTGAATGTCTGAGATAATGAAAGTGACATGAAATAAAATGGACGACTTAGAAAGATGATCAAGTTTGGAAAAAGTGGCAAAGGCTATTCGATTTTGAACATTTTAGTGTACTTAAGAGTGGTGAAGAAGTTAATTTATCTTATGATTTATATTCACCCAGTCTTCTCATATTGTTCACCTCTCACCACTAGTTTTTCTTCTTCCTCATCTTATACTCTCACACTTTTCTTGACAATATCTCCTCCAAGAACAGGCAGAAAGCAAAGATAAAGTGGCTAAGACATAGGGTCTGGCACTCTGCCATGACTAATTACCTACCCTGGCTCCCCTTCCAACTTTCCTCTGGGTTTGCAATCTGCGCCTCACGGGGCTTTCCTAGCCTTAGAGCAGCTCGAATCCATCCAAGAGATGGGGATTGAGTCTCTTACTTTTTTCTACTTGACTATTTCTCATACTCTCCTTGGGACAAATTATATTTGGATTTATTTCCTTTCAGAGAAACATCACCCACATTAGCATTAGAGCAGAGACCTCCCAACCCCTATCCAAATGTCAAGGACTATTTCAAGGGCTTCATCTCTGATTAATACTTTTTACCTGTTTGCCTTCCTTGTTCTCTGCATTGTTCACTGCCTACCAGGTTTAATGGCAGTAAGCAGCCTCAGATTATTGTCCCTTGCTTTGCTCTCGAATTATCTCACATGTTAAATATTTGCCTTTTTTTTACTCTTCAACACAAGAAGTCATTTCAATATTTCAAACTGTATCTCCTACAACTTAAGTCAGCACTGGAAGCATAATAGTGGCTTGAATAATAACACTTCTTTGAATCAAATTAGATGGAATTATGTGAATTTTTATATTTGATCAAAGAGTTTTTTTTTAATTGAAGCTATAAACCCCAAATTACCATCTTTGTGACTTTCTTGTGTGTGTGTGTGTGTGTGTGTGTGTGTGTGTGTGTGTACATATATATGTGTGTATATACACACACGCGCACACACATGCCCACACATTTTTTCATGGTCTCTGCTTGGAGAGAACCCATGGATACATGAGAAAGAATGGAGGCTCTGATGCCACAATGTGATTTTTTGTTGTTGGCTATGACTTTGGGAATCAGGAATGTTCCATCAATACACATTCCAGCATTCCAGGCCTACACATTCTGGCTTGGTTTCAGCATGTTGACTCTATTAATGGATACTTGAAATATACACCATTTTCTATTTTTTTATGCAATTGTCTGAGGGTGGAAATTTCTTTTCTCCCCTCAACAAAATCTCAGTGTTGCTTCGGCTCCCAACCTGTACTTATGCAGTTCTTTGTAAAACCGAGGCCTCTAGTATTTCCTGAGCTTTTACCATTTGACCTGCCTAGGACTGAGCTCCTTCTGGGCCGTCTCCTCCTCAGAGAGAATAGGTGCAAAGGCTGAGGAGAGGAAAAGCAAGATGGAAGGTTTTCGTGTTTACATGAGAGAGAAAGATTTGAACCATATAATAAATATAAATATGTGAGAGCACCTGGGAGAAAGTCTGGGTTTCAGATTTCAGAGAAAACCTCTAGTTTATTCAAAGAATCCTGAGGTTTCAAGCCTGTGCAGAAAGCTGGGACTAGCTGATGACTTTACACTGAAATCATGCAAAACCCATGAGCTCATGAGCTGGGCGATGAAACCGGATGAGACAGAAATGGCTTCGAGTGAATTCGCAGTAAGTCTGTATAAGGTCACTCAAACCTGAAGAGGCCAAAGTGGATCAAACCAGGCAGCTGGAATTTGGAGACTCTTGCAGAGACTTGTAGTAAAATGAAACTGCTTGGTTTCAGCCAAGCCCTTGAGAGACTCTCAGAAAATCTGTAGGAGAACTTGAAGGCCAAGGAACACTTTCTGTTTGCTTTTTGCTACCTCTGATTTCAGTGAGTGCCATTTTCTGTACTTAACGAGGTCACCGAGGTCTAGCCTATTTGATTGTCCTTCCCGCCATCTCTTCGCGAGCAATGCCAGTGACCATCACATCACCAAACGGCTCTCGCTGAGCTGTGCTGCACGGAGCTGTGATGCACATTTGTCTGATCTTTCGTCTGAGACAGCAGGCCCCAGGGTGCTGCGGGGCCTGGTCAAGGCTTCTGGAAGCCCAACGTAGGGTGGGGTGGTGTTGGGATTGGCCCCGGGCTTTGATGGCACCAGGAAGGACCCAAGAGAGTCTCAGGAGTCATATCTGTTCGAGTCATTGGTAGAAGGAAGAATCAGAGGATGAATCCAGGTTCAGGACCAAAGCTGAGAAAACATTACCAAAGGGAGCAAGTTCGGCGGAGTGAGGAGGCCCCCAGAATGTAGCCAAAGGTGCTTTTCCTAAGATACAAGAACCTTGGTTATGGAAGGGAGGTCGTTAAGTGCCCTGCATAGGTCAGTGGCAAAGAACAGAATCCATTCTAGTTGTTTGACACAGAAAGAATTTATTTCAGGAGTTCGTGCGGCTTACAGAATCGTGGAGAGGGCTGAAGAAGCAGACTCAGAATTAAAGTTTCTGAAACATCTCCTACGTGATATCAAAGAACCAGACCGTCAAGGGGGCCGTGGTTTGTTCTGCAGCTGGAGGCTGCTTCCTCAGTAGGGACCTGGCTCTGGAGCCCCTGGTATTGCCAAGATCAGGAGGCCGCTCTGCTCTGCCACAGCCACCCTTGACCATTGCTGGGCCTGCTGCAATCAGCACAGCTAAATGAATACACACGGTACCTGCTCTGACACTCAGGAAGCCAGTAATGGGAAGCTGGGGCCTCTGCTCCCACCACCACAGGACAACAGATGCCCCATGAATGGCCTGACTACAGAAGCAGCAAAAATGGTGGAAGCAGGGATGCTGCATTTTCACTGGCCCCACCCCTAACAAATGCAGGATGCTGCGCAGAGGTAGAAATAGGTCCATTTACTGGATAGCTTAAGTGCTGAAAGTAGCGATCAAGCTACAGATATGTTCTACCCTCCTACCTTGACAAATATGCCTCCATAACAATTCAAATTTAGACATTCAAATTTTAAGCTGATCTGAAGAATGCATCAGAGTATGACAGTGTGGGAAAGCCAGCCCCTAACCCCAATCTCTTTCCACAATTGGCTTTTCCTACACTGCCAAGGGCTTTGTGCCCACATGTGTGGACACTCCAGCTCACATGTCCAAGCTCTGTTCAGACTTCACCACCCCACCCCACCCCCGCCCATTAGCCACAGCTCATGGAGGTTGTCTGCTCAACAAATTTTACTCTTGGCATCTACTTCTTCTCACTGTTTTCTTTCCTATCCAAGCAGTTGATTCAACAGTTTGGGGAAGTAAGAAATGCTTTTTCTTACAAAAAATTGAAAACCCATTGGAAACAGCCTAAGAAATAGTACAGTGAGGTGGGAGGTGCATGGCCTTTGGTAGTATCAAGTTGCATTGGGCAAGTTTCCCAAATTCTCAATAGCCTCAATTTCTTCATCTCCGATATGAGAATAATAGCACTACTTTTAAGAAAAATGTACATGAAGTACTTAATATAGTGCCCCAGCACATAATAAGTGCTCAAAAAAAGTCAGCTATTATTATTGCCATTGTGGTTACAAGTTGTTACGTAAGACTGACTATGTGGAGACAGTCAAATGATCCTTCTTGGGCCATGAACTGGATTACGGATCAGATGAATTCTCACACTTTGCCCTTGGTTTCTGTGCCTTGAGCCAGTAATAGGCATCACTTAGTGCAAGCTGGAAGACAGTCTTTATCATTCTTGTCTATTTTGGCTGATAATGGCTGCCTGGAGGATTGTGTTGAGGTGGAGTCTGAAGCCCAGTCTGGGCACAATGCCGTGATCGATTAACAATGTCTGCCCTGAATGTGGGAAGAGATAAGGCTGTGTGCGGGCCAGATATCTGCCATTCCCGGACTAGACCCCATTCCTAGGCAGTGGGAAAAATGATGAACTTGCAGAGAAACACTGTGTTTGAGGCCCACTTCTCCCACCCCCTGGCTTTGTGACTTTAATCTGCCTCTCCTTAGATGTTTCATCTGTAAAATGACGATAACCAGGTTTACCTCACCTACCTTATAAGGTTACTTGTGAGGATCAAATGAGATCATGCTTGTAAAAACATTGTCAATCGTGAGGTGTTGCCGAAGTGCAAGGTGTTTGTTATTAGCATGTGGTATTTGGCCAGTTTGTACTTGACGAGGAGGAAGAGCCGAGCCGGGGATGGTTTTGGTCTGCCTCTGCCTTCACCATCTTCGCCTGACTCTTCATCCTCCTTCGGGTTCAGAGTGCTGCTCTACTGGGAGAGAGACTGATCAGGCGGAAAGGATTTGTCTTTAAGGCCACATGCTGTTTCACATGTTGACTGCATGACTTAGTCAAGTTTCGTAACCTCTGTGAGCCACAGTTTCCTCAACTGTAACGTGGAGATTAAATAAAGAAAACGATGACATCTGTTGCAACTGTGTCCCCGGGAGGTTGTACAGTTGAAGGTGATGTACATGAAAATACTAGGGAACTCAAAGTATACGTGCTCATGATCTTTCACCATGATCTGAGCCAAACGAATCCTCATCCTGCGAGCCTTCCCCCCTGCTTCACCCTCCTCCCTTCCAAGATCCCTAACGGCCTCCAGTATTTTCATCCTATCATTAGTTTAAATCGGGGCACAGCTTTCATGAGCTCTCAGTGTCAATGCTGGAGCGCCTTGGCAAAGTTGGGATTAAGCCAGAAATCGGAGGTCAGGAGAACATAAAATGGAAGCTAAAACTTAGTCGTCAAAGTAGAGGTGGAGAGGAGCTGTGGCCTGGGTTGGGTAAAGGAGATGCTGCGGAGGTCCAAGGTCTTACCCCAAACCCACGAGGAGAATGGAGAGGATTGCGTAGAGTCAGTGCAGCATGTATGAGGTCAGAGTTGACCAACAGTGATGAACAGGTTACCAGCGTTAGGAGGTTCCTCAGACCCTGCCTCCAATTCTTCAAGAAGCTCTGGGCCTTTAATCTAAGAATTGAGTATATTAGAGGCGTGTGTGTGTGTGTGCGCGCGCGCGCGTGTGTGTGTGTGTGTGTGTGTGTGTTTCATCCCAGCCCACCTGTCGCCATAGGGCCCCATTCTAAATCGAATCTTAAAACCTGAACTGAGCTTTAAATTTCTAAGCTGTCAGGAAATCCTTTTCATTACAAAGCTCACCGATCCTGCATCTCACTCATTTATCAGCATTACAGAGTTGGAAGTATGTCAGTGGTGGGTCATCGAGTCCACCTCTTAATTTATGAACACAGGAACTGAAGTTAGAAGGCAAAGTGATTTGACTAAGGTCACAAGGCCAAGGCTCCTGATTTCTAGTCCATGGCTGTTCCTTTATCCTTAGCCCTATCTTCTGTTGGCTATTAGTAAATAATTCATCAGATGCAGGAATCCTTTAGAACTTGTTTGTTAGACAGGAGAATGCTGTAATATAGTTCAGATACTTAAGTGTCCCCAGAGGGAGAGGCCGACAGTGGGGATTTGGGACATTTGGTTGCTTGGAAGGAGGCACTAGGTCAGGCCCTTCACACTCTCAGCCTCCAGGCTCTACCATCTAGCTGGCTGTTCACTTCTCCTACAGGGAAAGCTGAGTTTCCATCCTGGACTCTTACATCAACTTACATCTCTTACATCATTCACAGACAAGAGAGTCCTTGTAGAGAGCTGGGCTGTAGCCCAACCTTGACCTCTGCCCTTTCCCATTTCTCAGTCTCTCCTTGCCCCCAGCTAGTTTCACTGAGGTGAACAATGGCTCCAGTCTGCAGGTAGGTGAGCTCATTGCTTATTGCAGGTGTTTTTTTTATACAATAGGCAAGCCAAATGAAGCGCAAGATGGGGCCCTAACAGTTCTCCTGGGAGTGCTTTATGGTTTATAATGTCCTGAGAGAAGGCTGAGGGAAGCCCCAACAGCCACCCTGTGCTTCCCCAGCACCCATCCAGCCTCACCAATGATATTGAGATGGCCTTCCATTGTTTATTGTCTGCAAATTTATTTGCAGTAGTGCCTTATCTGAAAGGCTCAGCGTATATTTGTAAAACTCAAGCTGCCACTAAGTAACTGAGTTAACCAACCAACCAACCAAACTAGAGGGAGAGGGTGAAATTTCCCATTATAGTTACCAGATTTAACAAATAAAAATACAAGGCATCCAGTTAAATTTGAATTTCAGATAAACAACAAATAAGTTGTTTTATTTGTTTTTGTTTTGTTTTGTTTAGTATAAGTATATCCTGTGCTATATTTGGGACATATTCACACTAAAAATTATTTGATGTTCATCTGTATCTGAGCTTCAAATTTAACTGAGTGTCCTGAATTTTATCTGGCAACCCTAGTTGCTGTGGAATTCCATGGTCAGGATATCCTGTGGGACATACCTTGGCTCTTGACTCTTGGAACGAATTCTGGGACTCTTTCGGTCCTGCCTTTAGCAGCTCTGCTCTATTGTTTCTGTTCATAAGTACTGGGCCAGGGACTTTGGGGAGTTCCCCCAGGAAGGCTCGTGCATGGTCTCTGCTGCTGGGACCTCCCTAAAACAGGAGGTGCACAGCCAGCTCATGGAGAATGCAAATGTAACCAAAGTAAGTCAGCATATTTGTATGCAGGCATTCTAATTACAAAGAGCTTTCATGGAATCTTCTCATTTGATTCCTCAACAGCCTTGAATAGAGTCAAGCATAAGTTATCACCTCTGCTTAAGACGAGAAAACACATAAGTAATATGGCTAAATCGGTGCCTGGTAAGCAAAGACTTGAGAATCATCGTGGCTGTCAGTCTCTAAGACCAATTGCATTTTCTTTTTTATTGAAACATATTGCTTTATTGTTACAGTTGAATATGTTCTTCCCAAAACCACCACATTATTTTTTTCTATGTATAAAAGTATATTCGATTATTGCAGCAAACTTGGAAAACACCAATAAAAAAGACAGGAAGAGAAATCAGCAAAAGAAGCAATTCCACAATTGCGTGATCACTGCTATTGACATGTAGGTGTATGGTCTTCCACTTTGTGTTCTCTTTACATAGATATATAATTAGTATGCCTCCATCAGCTTGTGCTGCTATAACAAAATGCCACAGACTGGGTGGCTTAAACAACAGACATTTACTTCTTGCAGTTCTGGAGGCTGGAAAGTCCAAGATCAAGGCGCCAGCAGGTTCTGTTGTGGGCAGGGCCCTCTTCTTGGCTGGTTAAATGGCCACCTTCTCACTGTGTCCTCACATGATGGGGAGAGAAAGCTCTGGCGCGTCTTCTTTTTTCTTACGGGCGCTAACGCCATCACGGGAGCTCCACTCTCATGACTTCATCTACCTAAACTTACTCATCTCCCAAAGGGCTCACATTGGAAGTTAAGGCAGCAACACATGGATTTGAAGGGTACACATACATTCAGTCCATAACGGTCTCAGTTCTGATTTTAAAAGGCCAAGTCCTTTTATACACATGCATGCATATATGAGTGATGTAAATATAAATGTGTAAATAGTTATATATGTGAAGATAATCATATGTATTTATACACAATCATATCTCTGTGAACTTAAATGATTTTGAAATTAGACCATTCGGTGTGGGCATTCACCAGGACTTAAGACTAAGCACAGAAAGTGGGTAAAAATTATCAAATAAACTTCCAATAAAGGACAAAGAGTGGGCAGCAAAGGACACAGGGTAGTATTCTACCACCATGAAGGGTGAAGTTGTCTTTCATATGGAATCTGTCCTTCATATTGAACTGTTCCTAGTCAAGAATGAGTGTTTGCTGGGTAAGAAGGCTCTAGCTAAAAAGAAGAAAAGAAAAGAAAAGAAAAGAAAAGAAAAGAAAAGAAAAGAAAAGAAAAGAAAAGAAAAGAAAAGAAAAGAAAAGAAAAGAAAAAAAGAAAGAAAGTCTATTCCTAATGCTTTCCTTCTAAATATTGACTTATACTACTATTCCCCCAAAACTGGCTTCCCCTTTGGACACAGGCACTGGTAACACGTAACCCAGAGTTGATTTATTGTGACTTCAGTGGCACTTTAGGACTAAGCTGTAATGTGTCTGTAATCAATATATTCATAAATAACTCATGCTTATACATAACCTCGGGATTTGTTGTTTGAGGGTTTGGGGGCTATTCTTCATTCGGGGAGGTCAGTACTATAAAACTGGACCCTCTTTATTTTATATGGTAGCTAAATTGATAATTTTATGCAGGCAGTCGCCAAACATTGTGAGTTAGGACAACACAGTCTGATGATAACCTGGGGACAGAATCAGAGACATCTGTTGAGAGACATGCTCGTGGTATCTTTCGGCTAAGAATGACCTATAACTAACGTTCGGTTCTCTGGCTTTGCTGCAGGCTCAGTCACATAGGATAGCTGTTTATCATGTTTATCTATCATATGATATGTTACGTCTCACAGAAACTTCTTTCTCTCACAAAACAAACTTCAAAACACTCAGCTTCCCAACCTAAATGCCCATCAATGGACCATTGGATAAAGAAGTTATGGTTCATATATACAATGGAATATTACTCAGCCATTAAAAAAAAGAAAATCCTACCATTTTCAACAACATGGATGGACCTAGAGGTTATTGTGCTGAGTGAAATAAGTCAGAGAAATATAAATACCATGTGATTTAACTTATATGTGGAATCTAAAGAACATAAAGAACAAACTAATCACAAACAGACTCACAACACAGAGGACAATCTGGTGATGGCCAGAGGGGAGAGGGGTTGGGGGGCTGGGAGAAGGGGTAAAGGGTTAAAGAAGTACAAATTAGTAGTTTATAGATGGTCATGGTGATGGGGAGCACAGCATAGGGAATGCAGTCAGCATTAAGGTAATGGCTAGGTGGAGAGCCAGAGGAGAGAAAGAACAATCAGGGGGATCGTTTTATAAACTATATAAATGTCTAACCAATGTACTGTATACTTGAAACTAATAAAATGAAATTTAAATAAAAACACCCAGCTTCCCATGTAAGTGCAGATATTCAGCGCTTTGCAGCCTACTCTCTAGCATGACAGCAGATCCTGCAGAAAATTATAGGAGACACCCTGGAGGCTGAAGATGGACTTATTCCAAGAATCCATCTGACCCTCTGGGTCTCCACTGGATGTCCTTTCTTAGTAAGAAACACTGATATAAGCCACTCAAGAAATATATGGCTGTGAAAATCTAGATCAATGCAGGCATCATGATATTTGCTTATTTTTAGTTGTATGTTTATATGTAAACACTATGTGCATAGTATTCTTTGTCTTAAGAGCAAACCTTTTATAAAGGAATCGATCATTTGTATTTCTTATGTCTCTCGCTGAGCAAACTCAGAATCTTAAATGCATGTTAAATAGAATGAGAACCTACAAAAGAAACGCCTATCAAAACTTATTAACATCTTATACCGTTGTGGTCTAACATGGTTTGTTCAACGCTGATCTTGCTTGGAAAGGAAAATGTTGAAAAGCTTTGTTTAAACCTGCCAAAAAAGAAAACCAATGCAATACAGAACAAAACCCCAACTGGCCACTTGTTTCAGACTTGAGACTTTTGCTTTACTCATTAGAACTCTTTGCCTGGGACATCATTTCTAATTATTTCTAAGGCAGAAGTAGTGTCAAGTTCCTAAGGAGAAAAATATAGAAACAAGTTCCAAATGTAAATTCCTAAACAATGGAAGAAAAACCACACAGCAGTGACTTCAACAACTGTAACTGCTTTGGGCCATGATTTTAACTAACTGTAATGAGAACTGACAAATTGCATGGAATATTAAAATGTATCCAGGGAAGAATTTGAGACATGAATTCACTAATGCTAGGTGGATGAAGCACTGATGAAGCATACCAGTTAAGGCTAATCACTCTGTTTGCTATGTCCTGGGATATTCGACATCTGAATGCCACCTAGCGGCAAACATAAATTTTACTTCAAGGGTGGAGGAATCCAGCAGCTCATCTTGCCCAATGTTTAGGAAAATAGCTCCATTCTGCCTTTATACTTACCTCGATTTCAAATCTTTTCTCATTTCTCTTTTATTGCACCTCTCCTTAGTTCTGTTTTTTCAGTTAATGTAAAGTCATGTAATGTAGTTCTGTTTTTTCAGTTAATGTAAAGTCAAGTAATGTAATGTAATGTAATGTAATGTAATGTTTTTTCACTTAATGTAAAGTTTCTGTCACTTCATGCCACTAGTCCTAGAGAGAGAGCCCAGACACCTACCTGCACAACCCCCTACATATCCCAGCTACTCCTACTCCATCCCATTTCATGGCATGGAATGCAAGGGTTCCTTAAGAGAGAAGCCCTTGAAAGACAGCTCGCTACAGGCAACTGAAGAGCTGAGAGCGGTAGCACACCTATTACTTAATTAAGGAATCAACGAACTAAAAATCTCTACTATTACCATGACTTAATAGCAGCTGTTTATAGTAAAAAAGTATGGAGGGTAAATCATGTATTTTTTTTTTCATATTTTCAATTCAGGATATATATCCTTATGCTATGAGGGAAAACAAAGAAACCAACAAATAGCTGAGTTGACATAAAACGAATATGAGGACACAAAGACAAGGCAGTGATAAAGTGAGGTGGCATATGTCAAAATAAGAAACACTCATTGAAAATCGTGAAAGATTGTACCGATGTCCATTTCCCACAGCAAGTTGTGTGACTGTCTCTTTTGACATACCTTCATCAGCATTGAGCATTAACAGATTTTTTTGAGTCTCAACATGTGAAAAATGGCAACTTTGATTAACTGGCATTTATTCCACTACTATTAAGATTAAACATTTTTTTATTTTTGTTTAATTTTTAACATGTAATTTATCTTACATGTGTAAATTATTCACATTCTTTTTTCATTTATCAATTGGATTAAAATCATTTTCTTACAGATGTGTGCAGACAGCTGTTAGAGGAAGGATATTAATCCTTAGTGTTCCATACTTGAGCAAGTATGGTTCTAGGAATCTTACTTATCCTTTGATTCTGTTTGTGATATTTTTGATATGTAGAGTTTCTACATTTTTGTATGGTCTTGAATATTTAGTCATTGAGATTTCTTTCTTTATTAGATAATTTAGAAAATGCTTCTCAATATACAGACCAATATTCACTCATATTTTATTGGTGTATGTGTGTGACTTGCTTTTTAAATATGTAACTTTTCGATCAATCTCTGATGTATTATGGCATATAGTAATGGGTAAAGGTCTACTTAATTTTTAATACTTATCCAGTTATCCTATGCACATTACAAAAATATTTAGATTCCTGCATACACTAGGGTTGTTTTCTGGGCCATCAATTTTGCATTATTGACTCCTCTGCATATTGTTTGTCTCAATCTCATATTTATTGTGTACCTACTATGAGCCAGGCACTGTGCCAGGTACTGGGGAATTAAACGATCAGCAAAGCAGACAATGTGCCACACTCAGGGAGGTTAAAGTGTAGGAAACATGACTGACATTCATTTAGTAATGCCTCAGATATATAATATGTAATTGTGTTATGAAAGGAATTATGAGAACATAGTAGTTGGATCTGAGCTTGTTTTTTGTGGGTGAGGGACGAATGATATCTAAAGAAATAACCACAAATTTAAAAATTGCTTTTTGTATATGGATGTTCATCAACAAGGTATTTGTCATAGAAAAAATAGAATAGAATTAGACTAACTATAGAGTATTAAGAAAGATTTATATTTTTAATTATGAGAATGTTCTAAAAGGCAAACGTTCGATAAAGTAGGAAATGTTAGAAACAAGACAGTACATGCAGTTTACAGTATGTATCTGAAACAAACATACTTATTCTTAGAAAACTATCTGACGACAACACAGCAAAATATTAGTGGTTTCATTGGGGCAGGGGGATTTGGGGTGGCATTTTCCCCTGTTTTTGTCTATTTTCTAAATTTTCTTTACCGAGTATTTCTTTTAAATTAATATGTTTTCATCTTCCTTTCTCCTTCCAGACCAGCTCATGAAAATAAAAAATAAACATACTGTTATTACAGATTTGGTTCTTAATTAAAGGCAGTTTTCAAGCTAGGAGAACTTTTTAAAAGTCTATCATTACATATAAATATTCATAAATCAATATACCTCAGTGGAGCCTAAATATTGAGCAACCTTAATACTCACCAAATGCAGATATAAATTTGCTTTTCAAAAACACCAACAGTCCAGAGATGGACAGAGATGCTCTGGAATAATTTCTAGGAAGATCAGCTATGAAAAAGGACATTCTAGAAATCTAGTCACCCCACTAGACCTACCTCTTTGTCTTTATTATTAATTGAGACCCCACTGGGATGAAGGACTTCCAGCTTCTGAAAGTTCCCATAGTCTGGGACCCACGGCGTCCAGCCTGGCAGCACTGCTGCTGAGTCCCTGTGTGTGTCCCTGAAGGCGAGCGTGAGAGGGAGCTGTGGAAACCCGGAAAGCGGGAATTGTGGAGACTGGAAAGCATACTAAAATTCAAGCCCTAACGAGTTAATAAGTTTTAATAGTTAAAGTTGCTCCTCAGGTTCCTGTCTGCTTCTCTCTGTGTGCCTTTAAAAAAAAAAAAAATTGCAAGATTTTATAAAATCTCACTAAAGCTAGTTTGGGTCTGCGAGCCCCTCCTTAAAGAAGAAACATCATCACTTAATCCGTCTGCGAAAAGAAAATATTCATTGAAATAAAAAAGAAAGATGGCATCATTGTGGGGGCCAAAAGATCCCCCAAATACTTCCTAGTTGAAGAAACTAGACAGTGTTTTTATAAACAAGACTGGGAGAAATGGATCCACTATAAATGCTCGAGATGGTGTTCAAGGGCCGTCCGTGCTTTGAGCATCACTACCCAGGTCTTGGTGCTAGATATGGCTACTGCATCAGTTAACAACCTAGCAGGAAAGACCTGGTGGGTCTTTCAAAGTGGGTAATTTGAGAGAAACTTTAAAAAAGGACAACAGAGTAGTGTGATGGATCACTTTGCCATATCTAACCCTGAAGAGAGAAGGGAAGAGGAAGGAGCATGAGAGAAAAGAGAAGGGGAAAAGAAAGGAGAGAGAGAGAGAGAGAGAGAGAGAGAGAGAGAGAGAGAGAGAGAGAGAGAGAGAGAGAGAGAGAGAGAGAATAATCCCATTTGGAGAGGGTGACTTCACATCTCTTGATCTCTTGGCACCCACCGTTTTCCACTGTTGGAACCCCAGCTAGGAAACCAGAGAGCCAGGGGGCCCATTGAGCTGAGAAAGGGCCTTCCCTGGGGCACAGAGAAGGGTGCACGAAGGTAGAGAGAGGGTTTGGTGGACAACCAGAAGACAGACAGGTCAGCTGCTTTTCAGAAATTAAAAGGAAAAAAAAAAACAAACAGAAATAATGTGGGCTCTGTGTTCTGGGAAGTAACGACTTTCAAAAACTAGAAACAGAGGAAAAGTCTCTTCTTCTATGTGAAAATTAAAGTGAAGATCGTGTGCTTGTCTCTAAAGGCTACATTTTTCTGCAGACGCACATACAAACAGACACACACATCACACACATACAGCCAGTCTGTGTAAGTGTTCTGACTGGAGAATGACAGGACAAACTGATTGATAAACGCAGGAAACGGACTATGAGACAGTAGTGGCTACATCTAGATCCATTTCCTGCCCTGAGGCGTTTTCATGATAACCGAAGAACTTTTGGAAAACATACAGGACAACTTTTACTTTGATAATTTATCAATAGCTGCCTTGGAAAAATATACTCAAAAAGTATAACCCAAACTGGCTTGGAACCTACCCTCTAATCCAGCATCACCCAGGTGATCCAGGGGATTCTTGTAAAAGCACTTAGTCCGGACACCCTTAAGATACCTTATCAGGCATCTGCAATGCCAGCCATAGAAATCCATGATATCGCCTTGCGTATATTTAGTACTTTACAGTTTCCAAAGAGATTTAACAGGACACAGGTACCCAATCATATTCCTTTGCTTTTTTAGGAGGCAGGCACATGATTGTCTAATTCGTTTCTCTAACCCATTGCTCAACGAACACAAAATGCTTATAGTTGAGTAAATGTTTGCCAAGTTGAATTGACCTAAAAAACTGGCAGAAAGAAGAAAGCTGGTAAGTTGAGCACTTGAAGCTTCTTCTCGATGATGAAATAGCTTTGAAAAGAGAAGTGGGGACTGCTAGTCTCATGAGCCAGATCCATAAAGGCAAAGTCTGCAAGAACTGACCTCTGATTCTGTGGAGCACAGAATAGTGGGCTCTGGGATAATGATTAGCTTTGGGGTGGGGCTTATGACTGTAAGGGTGGTAGTGGGGGACTTCTGGAGTTCTGCTCATGTTCTTTTATTGATCTATGTGCTGGTGATGTGGGTGTGTTCAGTTTGTGAATGTTTATAGTTGTGCGCTTATGTGAACTTCTCTGTATGTGTATTAAACATCAAAAGAGTTTATATAACAGCAGCGATTTGTTATGAGCAATCCAACTTCAACTAATAGACCCTCTGAAGCTAATAACCTGAAGTCGTGTTTACCTTTGAACACTAATTAATTAATTAATTGAAAGTCTGGGCTTCAGACCAGATGGCTTGGGTTGGAATCTTGGCTCTGCCCCTCACTAACTGGGAATTCTTGGCTGTGTTGTGTGACATCTCTAAGATTCTGTTTTCTCATCCATAAAGTAGGCATATAATACCAACACAATTGAGGTGTTGAGAAAACCAAGTGAGACAGCTCATGCACAGGATCTGGCACATAGTCAGCTGTCAACAAATGACTACTAGTCCTCTTATAATTGTTACAAATCTCAGTTGTCAAAGTCATGTGTGCAAGACATTCTGACTCTCTTTCTGCTGCTATATCTGGCTTTAAAAAAAAAAAATCTTATTCCTTTGGTAGCAGAAACTTAATTTCTGTCATTTCAGATTGCCTTTCCTCACTTTGGGATTATGTCTAAGATTCAGGGGGCTCATATACATTTTTCCACACTGTATCTACTCAACTGTTCTTCCTCCCATCTGATGCTGGGTGACCATCCACACAGGTTCTAATCTCCAGGCTCCCTCACGTTCTTTCAGCTACTCTTGTGCCCCTCTGGGGAACATGGGCTTGCTCTTCTGCTCTTGTTCCTTTCCAGGGTGATGGTGCTCTGTGAGCCCGTTTTAGCCTGTCTGTCTAGACATGTGACCACCAGTGTTCTATCTAAGAAAGTGGTTTGTCTTCCCCCACGCCCTGCCCCCTGCCAATCCTGCCTCAGCCAATGGAAGGGGCAGGGCACAGGGACCCCTGGACTAGCAGAATGGCTAAGCTGGTATAACACAGAGACTCTGAAAACCAGAGATAAGATTATTTATCTCTCCTGTAATTATCTGGCTTGTCTGGGCTGGTGGGCAACCTGTTGAACAAATGCATGTACAAGCTTTAGGTGATCAGGATATTGTGAACATATATATCTGGCCCTGGGATTTTGTTTTTAATTGTTATTCCCAAATAAAATTCTTGAATAATGTTCGAAAACATATAACTCAATCCTTACACTTGTATAGGATTCTACTATTTATTGTGTTTCAATTGTCTCAGTTTATGGTTTCTCAAAGAACAGTATGTGAGATCATACTAGCAATTACTTGGATGGAGATTTAAATTTTTTAGTAGCTATGTGATTATTTTATTGTGCAAAAAAGTGTGACGTGTGTTAATTAAAGGAAAATATTAAGTATATAGTAGAGTAGGTAGCATACAGATACGGTAAAAATTGCAAAAATAATATCATTAGGTTGATCTTCTACAGTAAGACACATAATCTCTTTCACAGAAGGGAAAACTGAAGCTTAGAAATATTGATATGGGGCTCTTTCCACGATCCAGACTTCATGTAATTTAAGCAACTGCTCTTCGGTTCTCATAAACATATAGATCTGGATCCGAGGGTACATAATCCTGTATACTAACATATTTCACCTTCATCCCACCTCAACAAACTTGGACACATCACAGTTTTTAAATGGTGATATCAGAAGACTTTATTTCAGCGACTGATATCAGAATTGTGACTTATTTAGTGTTTCTTAGATTTTTCTCTTTGTTGCTATTTAGGGCCAGAGCTGTAAGTTCATCTTTCATCATCTGAATCTAGCAGCGCTGTTGAGTTTTAAATGGAAGAAACAAGCTACTAGACCTTGCGATTCCTTCTTAAGGATCGTTTACGGAAGAGAAAATATATTCGTTTTCTATTGAAAAGGAAATTTTCTATTGAGAAGGAAATTTTCTACTGAGATGCCATAACAAATTACCACACATGTAGTCACTTAAAACAATATTAATTTATTATCTTACAGTTCTGTGTCTCAGAAGTCTAGACACAGCAAGGCTCAGAGGGTCTTCTGCTTAGTCTCACCTGACTGAAATGAAGGTGTTGGCAGGGATGCATTCCTTTCTGGAGGCTCTGGGGATGAATCCGCTTCCATGCCTATTCAGTTGATGGCAGAATTCATTTCCTTGCAGTTGTAAGGCTGAGGTCCCTGTTGCCTTGCTGGTTGTTGGCAAGAGAGTATATTCTCGGATTTTAGAATTTGCCCACATTTCTTAGCCCCCTTCATCTTCAAAGCCAACTATGTTTTGAACTTCTTTGACTTCCCCTCCTGCCTCATCTCTGCTCTCACTGATTAGATTGGGCGCATCTACATAATTCAAGATAATATCCCCATATTAAGGCCAGCTGTGACCTTAATTACATCTGTAAAGACCCTTGACAGCAGTAACTAGATTAGTGTTTGAACAACCAGGGGACTGGAATCTTTGAGGGACATCTTTAAAATTCTGTCTACTCTAAGGAGTATCTCAAACAGTAGGATACAGGGAACTATGAACTAAAAAAGCTAGTTAATTGCCTCACATACACAAAAGCTTAAAGGTGAACCAGGCAGAGGATAATCAGAATAAATATTTCCATTCAAACAGGTTACTGGTCCATTCTGAAACTTCCTGTTCAAATGTTGCCAGGTCTCTCCGTCTGGCCATAGGTAATATTCCTAGTTTAGACCCCAGTTCTGCTCCCTGGGAGTAGTTCCCAAGTCTATTTTTCCCGATGGCTTTTGACCCTGATCTTTCTTTCTTGAGATTCTTAATTTCTCATTACCCGTTTGTCCATTTCTGAAGAGGGGAAATATGTCAGTTTAGGTGGCTGAGAAGCTTTCACTGCCTACTTCCTTCTTGCAGAAAGATGGGGGTGCTAGGGTCTTCCTACATCTCAGGTCATCGCAGTCTCTTGTTAGACCAGGCTACAAGGATTTTTCACAAAAAGATAAAAACCTTAGTGAGTTTTGGAATGCATTCTTTTTTTTATTATTATTATTATTATTTGATTTCATTCCATTCCATGTGCCAAAAGTTACACATATAGTTCTTTCGAGCTGTGTTTCTCTCTCCGGACATAATTACTGCTAATGTGGGCATATCAGGCTGCTGGGGGAACATGCCCTTAAACTTCCCAGGAGCCCTTTTTGTCAAGCAGTGTGAACTCATTAGGTGGCCATCCTGCTCAAAGGCAGAGAGTGAACCTTTTGACTTCAAGTTCTCTATGAAGAATGAAGCCCTTATGAAGGAATTTCATGGAGCCTGGCAAGGGGCTGCTTTCAGTCCTGCCATTCTACTCCCCTGTGCTGGGGGTAGATGTGGAATCAACAATGATCATTTAGAGCAGCTTGAGAAGCACAGGAAAGGTTCTGATACCTCCCAGCCATTAGCACCATGGACTATAACCCTTCGTCACAGCATGACGTTTCCTGCCCAAGTTCTGCCTTTTCCTTCACTCTCTCTTCAGGTTGTCACTTGCATTCAGAAAAACCTTGCCAAATGGCCTGGGCACCAAGGCCTGTCACCAAGTACATGTCTTAATTACTGCTGTCACCTGAAAACAGCCATAAGAACTAAAGTGAGTCTACTGCCATGAACAAGCCCGATCCCATCTGATCTCAGAAGCTAAGCAGGGTCGGGCCTGGTTAGTACTTGGATGGGAGACCACTTAGGAAGATCAGGTGCTGTAGGGGGAAAAAAATAAAAAAGAACTAAAAAGTGAGTGCGTGAATCTAGCAGAGCATGAAATGCTGTGTCAGGCCATCTCGTGCCAGGAGTTCCTGAGTCCTCTGGGTCAAAAAGTGCCAGCAATTGTCTCTTTTGTTTAAATCTGCCTAGTGTCTGCCACATACTTGGCAAAAGCTCTGGTTTTCAGGGGTGGCCAACGCTGGCAGGTGATCAGTGTATCTGAAAGCCCTTTCCTGCTGGGAATGGCAAATGCCTCCATAGCTCACTTCATGTTGATCTTCGAACTGAGTCTGTTAGTGAGATTACTATTCTAAAGAGCAGTTAAAAAGTACTAGGTTAATTCTAGGGATATGAATTTACTCTTTCTGAGTACCATAACCATAATTTGGTTAGTTGCTACTTGGCAAATGCTAATACATATCTGTCCCTTTAGGGTGATTTAGGCTTTGCTTCCCAAACCAAGATGAATAGCATTGTAAAATTATAGATTACCAGATGCAGCACTAGAAGTTTCTGATCTTGTAGGTTTGGGAGAGAGTATAGAAATATGTGTTTTAAAAAGCTTTTTAGGAATAATAGGTACAGTTAATTGCTGTCAGAAACAATCTCCATATTTTAGTGGCTTTATACAATTTATTTCTTACTCAAATAACAGCTTGATGAATCCATACTTGGTTGGTGAGTAGCTTTTCTCCATATGGTGATTCAGGGACCCAGGATCCTTTTATCTTTGCCAAAAGGAGAACACGAAATCATCATGGCAATGACAACTGCAGAAAGAACCTGTTTCCCCTAGAGCTGGGGAAACAAAAGAAAGAAGTTAAAATTATTAAAACTTATGAGGGCTCTCACAGAGCAGACACTCAGACGCTGAGCAGGAGCTGCCACTCAGCTGCTGCTATTATTTCCAAGCTCCCACGGGCTGGGACGCAAACCTCCAAAGAGGAGGAGCTGGCCGGCTGGTGCCAATGTCTCCAAGAGGGATGCAATGAAGCTAGTTCTCTCGGTGTTAGAAAATCCGTCAGCTGGAGTGTACTGTCTCTGCTGGGGAGAAGGGAAAGGCTGGGTGATGCTGACAGAAACTGGAGGCAAACACGAAACTCACAGAAAGCAACCAGGAAGGTGCAAATCTCTTCTTCTTTCCCAGGCTCCTTGTTTTCCTCTGGAGCATCCATTGGCAGGACCTGATAGGGAGCCAGCTGGCAAGGCAGAAACCTTATCCCAGCCCCAGCATCACAGAGCAGAGAACAGCAGAATGGGTTTGAAGCTGAGAAGCAATAACACAATAATTGGCACTGTGAATTGGCACTGTCCTCGGGTTAGGACAGCGGGCAGTCATTGTCATCTCGTACTGGATTCCTTCCCTTTGACCCTTCAGATCTGCTTTTCATCTTTCTCTATCTGTCTAGTGACCCGGGCTGTTGGCTTGGGTGATATGCAACAGGCTTCTTGGCTTTCCAGCTTCTTGTTGCGAGCACCAGTAAGAGATGGGAGGAAAGGAGGAGAGGGAGGTTGAGGCATTTATTTGTCTGACTCCCTGGCTATGGGCTTGCTGTGTCCTGCCTTGGAGCTCCCTGTCCTTGCCCCTTCGGCCTTGCTGGTTTCAGTCCCAGAATGCCGTGCTGTCTTTATTGGGTTCCCAGTAGCCTGTTCCCATTTCTGTGAAGGGTGTGTTTGCTAGACTCTCTTCACATTGCCTTAATTTGAGGTGCCACTGTTTTTCTTACATCCTGATTGATAGATAGTCTAGGCATGAGAGGACAAGGAATGGGCACAATTACAGGGAACCAAAAAGAGTAGCTGTGGGAAGACAGTCACCTAATGGAGTTGTGGCCTTCTGTAGAGGGGTGCAGCCAACTGGGTGACCCTGTAGGGAGGCCGATGGTGGAATAAATAACCCAATGTCATTCTCCACTCTCTTTCTGATTTCCTAAGTTCTGACAGCTCCCCATTAGCCAAACCCAGCCAGAAGTCAGAAGTGGGGTTGCCGTTAATGTGGTCCTCACAGGACAACCTCCTTGGTCATAGACCAGGTTGGAGAAGGCTAGAAAGTGGAACTGGGGGGTGAGGTGGGGTGGGGGCATGAAGCCGGAGGCAGGGCGAGCAGAGGAGATCTAGCTCGAGTCGCACTTGTGATATTTGGCACACTGATCAGATAATATAAAACACTACCCTCCTCCACGAGACAAATTATTGAAAATGATTATCTTCAATAATCATCATAAATAATTATCTTATTCCTGAGTCATTCTTTAATTTTAAAACAAAATATTCACAGTTTAGAAAGAATATATTCCACTGTAAAGATACTCAAGTAACATTTACACGAATGAATTTAACTTTGCTCTTACCAAATAAAAATATCACACTTCATGGATTTTTATTTTATACAGAAATTAAAAACTTTAAGTGGTCATGTGCAAGAGAATTGAAGTAACTCAAGCTCTGTGTCTTTTTTCCCCACAAATACTGTGCTCTCATGGTCGATTTCGAATTTACTATTCAAATGCAGACATATGTCACACTCCAGAGTTTTAGACTATAACAAAACTCCAGGAGAGTTTCGACGGCTCTGAACTGTGAAAAATTTACCTTGAAACAAATATGGGTAGCTGAGTCCACATGTGTTGGGACCAACTGCTAACGAGAAGTTCTCTGAATTAACTTCTATTTAGAATACAGTGTTTCTTAAAGGATAAATGATGAAAAACATGCTACTTTGAAGCTTACATATGTTCTTGAAATGCAATAATATTGACACTACTGTATTATATAATTTGAAGTTTGCTAAGAGACTAGATCTTAAAAAGCTCTCTTGAGAAAAAAAATTTGTAACTATGTGTGGTGATGGATGTTAACTAAACTTATTGTAAAAATCATTTTTCGCAATATATACACATATCAAATTATTATGTTGTACACCTAAAAGTAATACAATGTTATATGTCAGTTGTATCTCAATTAAAAATTAATTTTAAAAAGCTAACAATAACCACGGCCATAGTTTGGAACATAGACGAGCAAAAGATTTCTTTACTGATATTGTTTAGATTTGCCAGAGTATGGTGATAATAAAAACAGATCGGTTAAGGGCGGGTTTCATCATTGCTTTTAAACTCTCGTCCAGTATGGCTGTGGGGGGCCGGACTGCCCCCGCTGCCGTGCCCTGGGTCCTTCACTGCATCTCGCCCATCCTCTATGCTTTAGATGTGTTATTTTCCTGTGTCGCAATGTCTGCTTTCTCATAATTTCTGCTTCCTCATGACTTTAGCTCACATGGCATCCTTCCAGCTATTATCACCACCGGGACCTTCCCACTTCAGCTCCCCTATTTCTTTTTTCAATCTCCTGGAATGAACTAATTATAATCTCTACTAGAAAGATTCTTGTTTGGCCAACTCATCTTTTTAGGAGCAGACCGTGTCATCCATGGGCTTTTGGCTAATCTGTACATTTACACTACTGGTCAGGGACTTTCCTCCGATAACTAGAAAAGGGTGAGGTCACCTGAAGTCACGACTGCCTAGGAGAGGCTCGGGGCATTTCAGGGGTTGGTAAGAGTAATGCCAAGAAAGTTTAAATGGAAAAAGAAATCCCTAGAGGCAAAATAAAAATTCTATCATCGTATATAGTGGAAGGATCATCTGGTACAGAGCCAGGTGAATCTGGGTTTAAATCTCTTCTCTGGTACTTAAATAAGTCTGAAATTTCTTCATCCTTAGTTTGCTTAGAGTATAATAGGTGTATTATTCAGGAAGAGAATACAGGCAATAGAACTCTCAGTAATAGAAATGGCTGAAACGAATAAGAGCTTTTCCCTCCACCCCCCATAACAAAGTGGCCAACGGCACTAGTTCAGGGTCAGCCTCTCAGAGCCTCTTGCCTTTTCTCCTACACTTATTGCATCACGATTACATGATGGCTCTTGCAGCTAAAGACATCTTGTCCCTTTCAAGGTAGAGAGTCAGGGAAAGTGATGACGTCTCCAAGTTTATGCCACTTATTGGGAAAGGCAAAAAGCTTCCCAGAGCCCTCAGCAGATTTCAATCTATGTCTCATTGGCCAGGATGATGTGCACAGCCATCGCTGGCCATGGAGTGGGCTAGGACAGAGGTATTTGCCTCAGGCTGGACACGCAGCTTCCCAGAGTGGAACCGAGGCTCTGCTAGCAGAAACAAAGAAGAGGGAATGGAAATTAGGGAGGTGTGGATGGGGCGGCGTCACAAAGGGGCCAACCTGACCTGATCTGTTTCCTTATAGGGGGATTGAAAGGGTCAAAAATGTGTGAAATGTGCAACGGGGCCCTTTTCAAAATGAAAACGTGCAATTTTCCTGCACGATCGTTCTATTTTATATACCTATTTTCTTAAAGACCCTTTTTTTCCCCTACTTTACCTTCAAAACTACCGAATGAAACTGAATATGGCTGGACTCTGCCTACCCTACAACCTCCGTCCCCTCGGCTGCTCACCACCTTCCTTTGACAGCACTGACCTCCTTCCCAAGGCAGTGAATTCACCAAGACTTTCCTCCTCCAGGCTCCTTTGCTGTTGTAATTCTCCTTGCAAAACTCCCCCCATCCTTCCCGTGCACTGAGCACTCTCTTCGTTCCAGTACAGTCTGTCGATGGGCATTTGTCTGCAGCAGAGGCAGCGTGGCGTAGCGTTCAGGGGCGTAGGTGCCAGAGCCAGACCGCCTGGATTTAAGCCCTTCCTCGCTGTGTGACCTCGGGCAGGTTTCTTTAATGTCTTGGTGCCTTAGTTTCCTCATCTGTAAAATGGGGATAGTAAAGTTACCTATCTCATGGAATTGAGAGGAGGAGTAAACGCGTTAATATTTGTAACTGTGCACAGCAGGGACAACGTGAGTGTTAAATGATTAAAAGACATTTTTCCTCTGCTGTACTGTACACCCAATAAAGTCAGTGGCCTAACTGTTCTTTCGTACCGTGGCTAACGCAGTGCCAGAACATGTCGTCACCGTGGCTGCTATGACTGTGGTTTCACACCTAGTGGGTATTAAGTATTTTTTGAATAAATGAATACATAAATAAATTACTGAGTCATGTTCCAAATGGGGGAGGGGAAGAGCAGAATTACCTGACTACCCAAACCAGCACATTGCAAGAGCACAGGTTTCCAGAAAATACTGATAAGTGGAAGTCTCTGGCTCAGTGGGGAGCTGAAATCTGAACCCACCTCTGGGGTCTGTTAGAACCAAATCCTCCGTAGCAAAGCGTACAGGCCACATGCAGCATCACTGAGAATGGTCCTCTCTTTGCTTCCCAGCTGATGAACAAAGTAAGGCCTCCTCTCAGGGGAGTGCTAGAGCTCAGGCCACTCAGGAAATGGAACTGAGCCTCTGGGAGGGAGCAAGGCACAGCCCTCTCCCATCTGGAAGACACAGTATTGATTAGATGTCTTGCTCATTGACCCCACCCCTCTGGTGACAGCTGTTTCCCTGGGTAGCCTGATCTCTGGTCCCAGGCATGACTCAGGGCTGTCGTGACTGTCTCTGAAGAGGACTTTTCCAAATCCCAAACTACAGCAGCTTTATGGGCCAGCTGCACTGTGTTCCCTTTCAGAGGCCACCAAGCCTCTTAAATCATATGAAAATACATCCAAGTTGCATTGTGGGAACTCAGTCAGGCGACCGTCTGCACTACTAATTCTTATGCAACGCTGGGTCTCGGAGGAGCCATTAGAAACCCAGTATACTAGACCTCCGTCACCCTGGCTGGCTTCCGAAGCCTAATATTCGCCTGCTTCTGCAGACTTTAGAGAACCCCTGCCCATTTCCTGTGGTCTCTGGGCTCCCCAGCAAACAGGTTAATGTTCAGCCTCCCTGTCTTCTGAGTACCACTTGTTTTTCTGTTTCTGTTTGGTGAATGACCTCAGGGTTTCCCCTTTCCTGCTCCAACCCAGCTGGAGGTCTCTCTATTAACAGTTTGTTTGCAAGCTCATGGTGGTCCGTGAACTTGTCTGACATTTCCTGGCAGAGAAGCGACTGGACTGCGGCATCCAGAATTTGAGTCCCAGTGTGAAATGCTGTCAGTGTCTCCTCAGAAGACTCTCACTCACGCTATCTGACTATCTGTCCCTCCTTCACCCCACACACCGCGCGCCTTGAAAACACTGCCATACACCAATAACAACCTTCCAGAGGTCCTGACAAGAGAAAAAAGACTTCTATTTCTAAAAAGAGAAACATGCAGTGGTACCTATTATGTAGGGGATGCCACCTTCCATGAGGCTCTTTAAGGATAGTTTGAGGAAAAATCATAGGTCAGCCTTTTAGAAGCCATGCGCTGTTTGTTTACTTATTAAGGAGAAGTCCTGGCCTTTCTGAGGTCTGGTCGTGAGACTTAAACCATTAGCTGAAAAAGAGGGAGAAGAGTAACAATGGCAAGAATTTGTTTTGGCACAAACGCCTCCAACGGAGCCGACTTCTGCTCGTCAGGATGGGTAGTAACGCTGGGCTCTTCCCCTGAGGCCGCCCCAGAGCTGGGCAGCCAGCTCCCAAAATTCATTCCCCATTTATTTTCTTGGGTGGTAACACCCCCACTTTCAGCCAAATCCCATATAAGTTACCAACATGTCCTTACTTTTTTTTAAGGTTAACGGGATAAAACAAACTTTAAAATGCTAATAGCTTTTCGACCTAGAAGGGAACTCAGAAATGATCCAGTTCACGGTGTTCAGGCATCTTTAGTGACAGCAAACTCCCTTCTGGTGAAATCTTACCAAAAGCCCATAGGGCTGACCAGGAAGTAGAAAAGGGTCCAGAACCCACAGACTTGCCTCCTCATCCTCTTGGATGTCTACAAGGCTCTTACGCTGGAGCCTAGGACTCTCTGGAGCCCACTTTGAAAGTTAGCCATGACTACAGAGCCAAGCACGGCCCGGAGAACCCGAGTTACCTGGAGGTCTCAGCACAGCTGGAACCCAGGTTCCTTAAAGCTGGATTTATACACTTACAAGTGTTAGGCCGACGTAGAACACATTGTTCGCGTTTGTGTCACGTTTAGCCCTATGGTGACATAATGCGATGCTCATTTCTTTCTTTCATTAATTTCAGTAATTTCTCTTGGTCAGTGTATTAGTTTTCTAGGGTACCACAGACTGAAAGATTTAAACAACATAAATTTATTTTCTAACAGTCTGGGAGGATAAAAGTCCAGGATCAAGGTGTAGATAGAGCTGATTCCTTCTGAGCCCTCTCTCTTTGGCTCGTGGATGTGTCTTCACACGGTTTTCTCTCCGTACATGTCTGTTTTCAAATTTCCTCTTCATATTAGGACACCGTTCATGATGAATTAGGGCCCACCCTTAATTACTTCTTTAAAGACGCTATGTCCAAATACAGTCACAGTCTGAGGCTCCGGGGACTGGAACTACAACATATGAATGTTTAGGGAGTGGACACAATTCGGCCCATAGCATTTGGCTAAACTTCACCTTTTAGTGGTTAATTCAAAGAGAGCATATAGAAGCTATATTCCCTGAATTCCTGTACATTTAAAAACATTTTTCTGTAGCCTTATTTTTCGGTTACATTTTTTCCCTTAGAACACTAAAAGGGATTGCTCTGTTGACTTCTAGTCCCGTGCTTTGTTATGGAGAAAGTTCGAGGCAGGCAAAATTTCTTTTTTCCAGCTCCAACCACCAGACATGCAAGGAAGGCCATCTTGGACCAGCCCCAGCCAGGAAGACTCCAGCCTCATGAGTGACCCCAGGTGAGACTATCCGAAAAACTGCTCAGCCAAACCCAGTATGAACAGCGGACCCCCAGACTCTTTAGCAAATAAAACAGTTGTCCTTTTAAGCAACTATGTTGGGGGTTGTTTGTTACCCAGGAACTGACATCTGTGCATAGAACCAGCGCATTTCACCCCTGGGTCACAGTGCAGTTTCTTGAGACTCCAGGTGATGAGTTCGGCCTTTGTTTCTCTCCAGCCCGCAGATACCAGCAGCTGCAGGGCTGCTCATAATGCAACGCGGAGACTTTCGCCTTCATCCTGGCTCAGCAACCGACTGCTTCCTGTAAATACGGGGAGTCAGAGTGAATCCTCTCAGCATCACATTCTCAATTTCTTTTTTTTTTTTTTTCCGTCAACTTTTGTTGGGGCCCAAAGCTGGCTTCGCTGATTCTGGTACCCATCTTGCTGAGCACCTGCCTCTCTGCACTAGCGTTTGACTTGCAGTGCATGTGGCAGCTTTTCCCCAGTTACCACAGTTGAGATCAGTTGGGATCACAGACATTGCCTAGTATCTTCATAGAGGGAGCTGTTGTTTCTCCACTTTTTGGGAGGAAGGGGTGATTTCCTGTAGGAGAAAGAGGCTGTTGCTTATCTGCTCTGCCATTTAAAAATATTAGAATAGTAAAAACTTAAAAACCAACATGGGGAACTTTTAATTTTAACTTTTTATTTCATCACTGAAGGATATTAAAAAGAGTAGCTATTTTTAATTATCATCATCCTTTCAGAAGAAGAAAGAAAAGAAAGTCGTTATAACATCTAGAAAAATGCCAAGGACATAAACTCAGAAAAAAGTATAATCCTCCTTATGAGAGAATTAATATATGATGTATATCTTAATATTTATGTGTCGGAAAAATATTAATTTTTGGAGACAGAGAAGAATTGCAACTTAAAATCAGATTTTACACAATTTTTCTTTAAGTGGCCTGTCAAGAAAGTGAGCCTGCAAACTGCAAAGGGACAATGATCTTTATGTTTAGGAAGAAACCCATCTCTCTCCCTTCCCTCACAAAGTGATTATTATTGCCTTAAAGTCATGATAATTATTTTGTTGCTACAAAAGATTTCACAACTCCTTATCCTTACACAGTAAACCTTCCTAGCCACCACCCCTCAGCTGGTTTCTGACTTTAGGCTCTGTTCACACTTAGGATAAACTCCATCGTTTATTTATAGGGGAGTGTCCAACAGAGTCAGGGTCGTTTTGGAGGTAGGAAAGGACTTAGGGGCAGAATGAAGTTCACCAGCAAGCAGTCGCCGACTTTATTTTTCCTCTTTCTCTGCACTGCTGCCTGGCCCCTCTGCGGTGGTCACTGGGACACTGGGCACAGAATCTCAAAGCTTTACCTCTGGATCCAGTTTCCCGAAAGCTGTGGGGGTTGTGGCACATCCCTCTCTAGCCCTTAGCAGCTCCCGAGTACATGTTTGTGGAATAAGAAATGAACAACTCTTTGCAGGACCTGCTAACGTCTCCTAGGCCATCCAGAGATGCTCATCTTGGCCTCCTACGGGGCCCGGCTTACCCAGGGCTTCTCCACAGGTCTGGTGCAGGGACTCTGTTTAGGACCTGCAGAGCTCCCGGAGGGGAGGCAGGTAGACACCGCTGGCAGTGCAACTAAGAATACTTTATTCCTTTTCAGAGAAAAGAAATGAGGAGTCATTTAGAAACCCAAGGAGAAGGTCTGGGAGGGGCTGGAGGGAGAATGGCGTGTGGTGCCCGAGGACTGCCTCTGTCCGAGACTCTGTGCCACTCTGTGGGAGTCCTGGGGATGCCACTGTGTCCTGTGTGCCATGGGACCCTTCCCCCACCCCTCCAGCAAACACACACACACACACACACACACACACACACACACACACACACACACACAGTCCAGAGAAAGGTAGGCTCTGCTGTCCTGGGTGGGCCTCGTGGCCGCTCCTCTGGTCAGTGGCCCACCAGGAAGGCACACGTGGACTGAAAACGAAGTTTGTGTCTGAGAACACGAAATTGAGCTCTGCTGTGGGACAACAGGCCAGCTCCTTGGAGCTCCTCCAGAAAGCCCAGCACAGGCTCAGTGGGAGCCAGCCCGCCCGGCTGTCCTGCCACTTCTTGCTGCTGCTTTTGTTTCTGGCTCCATTCACCTGCCGCTACTTTTCCCCACTTGAAACCAGACCCCGAGGAGACTGTTGTCCAATCCCATGGACCTGGTGCTTGCAACAGGGAGACGCAGAAGTGGGCTTTGAAGGCTCAGCTTCAGCGCGGGCCCCACCTCTCGTAACTGTGCAATGACGGGCAAGCCACTACAGGTCGTCGAATATCAGGTTTCTTCATCTATGAAATGCTGGTACCCAGACTCCCACCTCGCAAGGAGGCCACGGCCCAAGAAAGTCAACACAGCTAAGGAACCTCCGTTACTAACGACAGGTGACCAGGTAACCGAAGCGCTAACCACACCTTCTCACACCTGGACTCACCTTGAGTGCCAGCAATCCGTAAGGGTGTGCTGGGCTGGAGAGGAGGGGAGTGCCGTTCCAGGGTCCTTTACATTGTTTCAGCTACTATGAAAAACCACTGTCGAGTCTCAACTACTATTAAAATGACATAGCAACAAAAAAGACCAGAAGAAAACATAAGATACTAGGCAGAAAAGGTTAATCCTAAATGAAAGAATTATAATTTTTACTTTTTGCTTTTATTTTAAAAAATACATTCTAAGCCCCTCCCCCAATCCGCCTTCCGCCTATGCCAGGTGTCCCCACCATACTGAACCTTCACAGTATCACGGGGTGGGGGGGATGAGGGGGGTTTGGCCCAAGGCAGGAAGTATCCTAGGTCCCCGATTTCACAGGCAGATAGGGAAGGAGGAGAAAACTCCGACCACAAGGATAAAGGCTGGGAAAGTGATGGCGACAAGGTGGCTTAGTCTGACGGGGGACACAGACGTGGAAGGTCTCCCAGTGGCCGGGACTGTTGGCTCTGAATGATCTCGAGCAGCCCAAGTAGGGAGTGAAAGGTGACGGGACAAAGGGCCATGGGCAATGCCTGAATGAAGTGACAGGACACTAGCCTAAGGGCCTGGGGCTCCAAGGGCCAATCCGAATAGGACATAAAGCGATAGTGGTAGGAAATTGAAGCAAAGCTCGGCTCTGTGATGAACAACAGCAGAAATCTCTTAACTTAAATCTCCAGGACCTCAGGTGCATTCCTAGCAGAGTCCTGGAGCCAGCCTGTGATATAAGTTCACGTCCTACCAGGTCTGAGGCTCAGATGCTGATGTTCTTTTTGCTACTCCAGTGATAAACGCAGAAGTGAGTAAGGCTGAGCCTGCAGGTGTAGGCCACCAATGACAGGGTGTTTCCCGTCATCTCAACCTATCGATAGTGAGGCTATTGGCTAGGAATGCTGGGGGACACTCACCTGGGCCTACTACTGTGGCAGCCCCCTCAGACACTTCCTGTAAATCAGAGCCAGTGTTGGGGCTGGACTGTCCCCTGTGCTTCTTGTACGATTGCAAGATGTGCTTCAGTAACAACTATCAGGGAAGTTTAAAAAACAGGTTTATTATGTGCAGGTCCTGGAGGGTACACGGCTGGCCCAGGGCCACACGGTGAAGTCACAGATAGAGAGGAGGGGACTCGGGGCTCTGCCTTTTTTGGAGTCAGTGGTGGGGTGCTTAGGGTTTCACTCTTTGTTGGTAAATTTAAAACATGAGCGTGGGAATTATGGCACTGGAAGGGAAAGGCAGGGTCACTCAAGCAGTCAGTTACCCAGATCCTCCAAGGCTTTCCAGAAGGGGACCGTAATGCTGAGGTGGCTTGGCTCCTTATCTAGTTGTTTAGCTAGTAGCTGTGTCACACAGCGGCAACCTGTTTCTTGGAGGTGGGTGTCTTTGAAATGGAGGCTTCAACAACCACAAGCTTACTGTCAGGCACTTGCACCACACTAGGGACCATGGGGAGCTGGCAGCAGCAGATTTCCCCATTTGAGATGATGCCCATTTGATAGACAGGAGGATAGAGACATGGAGCTTCAGAGCTCTCCTTCCCGAATAGTCCTAAGGCAGCCAATCGGCTCAACAGGAAGTTCTAAATACCCCATTCAGGTGGTTCTACTGTAAAGGATATGCGAGGGGGACAAAGGGAAGGAAAACCTGTGCCTCGTGACAGTTTAAAAGAATAAAAGTTCCTCAGACGTAAAAATGCAAAGTTTACCATCAGTCAAGATCTGAGAATGATCATGAAGTAAACTTTCTTGGAAAAAGACTTTCTATTAGAGAAAAGATACATGCTTATTATGAAAGTGAAAAAGTATACAGAAAAGTATAAAAAAAGAAAATAACATCACCAAAACGTCATAACCCAAAGACAAGACACAGTTAACATTTTGGTGCATTTCTCTCAGTTTCTTTTCTATTAAAAAGAGAAAGAAAAAATCAAATTATTGAGAACATTTATGTTTCTGCTAAATTTACAAAAATTATATACATATTACATGATACACATTTTCTTATATCTTGAAGAAGTCTTTGTAAATAAATTTTTATTACTGGCAAAAATATTTCATTGAATGAATATATCAAAATTTATTAAAGCATTTCCATACTGTTGGATGGTAAATGAGCTTCTAATGTTTTTTGCACTTAGAAATAATGAGATAAAAACTTAAGTATTCAAATCTGTGTTTATAGCTCTGAGAATTTCTGTGTGATAAATTCCTGGAAGTGGTATTTCTAGATTTCTTACACATTTCCTACAATTTCTCTGGGTAGCTCAGTCATTCTATTATCTCACTCTCCTGGCAAATTTAGTTTCTTAAACAAAACAAAACTTTGCAAAATTAATAGCCAAAAATAGTATCGGCCTGGCTTTCTCCTATAATGGGTAATAGAATAAAAATGCAAAAGATTTTGGCAGGCTGGAACAGTGGCACAGATGTTACCAAAAATTCTTGGGGTAATGATCTGGCTTTTGTCACCAGACGGAAAGGCCGAAATACACAATGGAGGTGACGTAACTTAGCTGAGAAGAGCAATGTGAATCAAAAAAAGCTCACCGACTTAGATCAGAATAATGGAAGTACGGGAGTCCAGAATTGTAGGGCGCTGGTCCTCTGCTCCCCGTGGTCAGACCCGCTGTCCAGCGATCAGCCCCACACTGTAAAAGGGGCATTAACAAATGTTTAGCCGACAAATGCAGGGGGAAGTACAAACAGCTCTCATCTTTAGCGGTTGCCTGCCTATGGTCCGAGGAGAGACCAGAATAATGAAACGTGTGTTTTCTCGCTTCTCTGTGTTGGGACTTGGTAGCCATGTCTACATTATGTGACACATGCCCCCTTGCCCAGGACTGACTGATCCAGGGGTGAACCTCTGATCCCAAGAGGGTCTTCAGAGTCTCTCTAGGAGGATGAAATTTTGAATTGAGAGACACAGAGACGAGCGTCACCGACCTGCTCAGGGCTGCAGTGAGAGGTCCGCGGGTCTCTGCGCGGAATTGCCAGCAGCTGCTTTCTCAAGGCCTAAACGTTTAATTCTTCTCCTGATTCCGAGAGACATGTCAGGTAAAGCTAATCAGAGCGTTTCTGTAACTTGGAATGGAAAAGAAAGATATTAATACAGTATGAGAAATGTTGGACGACCGTGTTGTTTATTCTGGAGGCGGAAAGACTCCCAGGAAACGAGAGCTGCAGGCAAATATATTCGAAAGTCTGTCCGTGGAGAAGCCAGATCAGACTGTTCCCTGAGGCCTCAAAGGGCAGAACTAGATGACAGCAAGAAAGGCTTTGGGAGAGTCAGTGCTCAGCCAGTGCAAATGTCCGCACGTTTTCATGCAACCACGTGGCAGACTGGCGTCGAGGGGTTCAAGCATTTAGCATTACCACTTTCAGAGCATTTCTCTGATCTGGACAACATACCCTATTCTCCCTCTTCGCCGGGGTTAAAGCCATTCGGGGCCCTTGGAAGGCAGTTCCTCGGGTTTTGCTGCCCCCTGGTGGATGAGGACAAAATCTTCACATACTCCTGGAAATCTCACTCCTTAGACGTCTTGGGGAAGACTTTAGCAAGCAGTTTGCTAAATTGTTCCAATCACCCTGGCATTCTTGATTAAATTAATCTCAGTACAGATGTTTTTATACTTCAAGAAATAAGCCAAACGGTTTCGTGAATTTTGGAATACATTGCTTTGCATTCTTCATGCTTTGATTTTTAATGTCAGGGGAGTTGATAAAATTGTTCGCTTTACCTCCCACTCATTCGCCCCCCCTCCCCACCATAAGTGTATCTACTTTATCCTCCTACATAACCTTTCCAATCAGATTAATTTGTTCCCAGCAGCAGATCTAAACTGCATCTGATGGAGGGAGGGTCCTACACCAGCTCCATAGTCTGTGCTCAGTGTCACCTATCGGACATGGACTCAGGCTTCTCTATTCTACTTGTTCCAGCTCTTGGGGGAATAACCTAGCTGTTAAGAAGACACATCATAGAACCCAAATGACATTGTCTGAATCCTTAATAACATTCTCTAAGAGTCTGGAGAATTTAATATTCTACCTTCAGCTAGATGAGGCTTCTGACCGTTGTTTCTAAAGGTACAGGAGGCTTTTATTAAAACAGTTTTCTTTGATGATACATTATTCTCCAGGTTTACAAAGGCCACCCTTCCTGTGGTCTGTCTTGGGGAACATTTTGAGAGGACTCAAATAGTGCATCCTGTTTTAAAAAAAACAAAAAAAAAAAAAAAAAAAAGATACTACAATCTCATTTAGAGCATCTTGAAGAAATACAAAATGGACCCAATGTTGATGGCTTACTTACCCATCTGTTTCCTAAAACTCCATGAAGGAAGACTGGATCTACTGGGAACCTTGCTTGATTAAAAAGCTCTTCCCTGAGTTTAGCCAACAAATGCGGTGGCGTGGGGAGTGGGAGGCGTACAAACAGATCTCTTGTCTCAGCAGTTGCCTGACAGTCAATTGATCGATTATGCACAGGATAATCAGTCCAGGAACTGATAACTAAGTGAGAAACTCAGACATTTAGAAAAAAAACTAGACTGTATCTGATACAGCATAAACCGTAGCTGTTTCAAAGCTATAAACTAAACCACTGCAAGCACAAGGGTAAAGTGCTTGTGCAGGGTTTCTGTGCATATTAAGGGAGAGTCACTCGAAAGTGCCAAGGGCCTAGCCCCATGCCTGAGTCACAGTAGGAACTCACTAAATATTTGTAGATTGATTACAGGGGCAGAGGTGGGGGTCTGGGGGTGGGGAGGGGCAGGGATCAGGGACTCTCAGGCCATAAGACACTGTAGAAAACATCTAGCCCAGTAGATTTCAGGTGCTCTGTGAGCCCAGTGTTCTGCAGAGGGGCTCTTGGGGCCATTCAAAGGCTTTCTTCCAATTTCATTTTAAAGATATATTTTAAGTTGTGATTTAAAAGTGCCATTAAAACACATACTCAGCATTATTGATACATTCAAATGTATTAACTTATGCCTCTTGGTTAGCTAGTTTTTGGGTTTGTTTTGTTTTTGATGACTTGTTGTGTCTCAGTTAAGGAGTACCCTGAGGTGGCAAGGCAATTATTAAAAGCAAATGAAAAAAAGAAAAAAGAAATGAAAAAAAAAGGAAAAAAGCTGTTAGTATTTGCAAACACTTGTATCAATTAAGAACTTTGTGATATGGTGCCACCAAAATAAATACACAGATAGCCTTGTTTCATTACCGTGTAATAATCCAATATGCCTTTGAAGTTGTTTGCATACATGAATTTGTACTGTATATTTACATTTGTTTTTTATGTTAGAGTTCTGGGGGGGAAATTGAGTGTTTCTAACGAATAATTAGAAAAACCCTCGGGTCAACCCTCCTCATTTTGCAAAAGAAAAAACTGAGTCGCAGGGTGTTGATAAACCTCCTTTTTCCCTTATAACATCTCAGCAAAGCCCAGAACTTGAACCTGTTTTACTTCTTTCTTCATGCAAACGGTCCTGACTTTTTTCTGTTACATGTAGTTTAATTGTGTATGGATCCTCTTGCCAATAAATGGATTCAACTATCTAACGTGAATTTCCTTTTGTTTAGGGGCAGGAAAATGTTACCAAAAAGCCTTAGTGTTTTTTTTTAATTAACCCATAAAGGATCAAAGGACAATGGTTGTGAACACAAAGCCACTGACTCATGGCAGAGCTGGGAAAGAGGTTTACAGCTGCAGCAAAATCCCAAGTCTATTGTCTGCCCTCTCAGCCCCGGTGCAGAGAAAGCAGGCCAGCCGATTGTACAGAAAGTCTTTTGTGCTCTCTGAATTCAGTCATGTAAGTTCTGTTTCTTGTTGGGTGCTTTCTGGCAGCGCGATTTGATAAAACTCTGCAACAATATGAATCTCACCCTCTGCCCCCAAAAACTAGCCCTGCCACCTCCACCCCCAGCCTACAAAGGTCCAGGGTGCCTGCTGTTTCCTTCCCAGGCTAGGATCACAGGTGTGGAAACTGAGGCTGTGAGAGGAGCGGCGATTTGCCCAGCTCACCGGGGCAGTGGTGAGCGAGACAGGGCTGGGGTGCAGAAGTCTGAACTCTCCAGCAGCCTTTCCATCACCAAATGGGGCCTCAACAGATGATCAAATGTGGCTTTTCAGGAATGGGGTAAATTGACATTAGCCTGTGAAAGTCTTGTTAGGTCCCAAATGGGCTACAGGACTTTCTGTAGAAATAGAATATGTGTTTCTAACAGAGGTGGCAGCAAGTTAGACATTTCTTTGTGTTCTGCCTTATTTATTATAGGGATTGTCATTGTTGTGTCTCAGTTAAGGAGTACCCTGAGGTGGCAAGGGAAGAGGGAGACGGAGTGGCACTCCGTCTCCCTCTTCCCTTTCCTCCTTAACCATCTAAACCCCTTTGCTTTTACCCTCTAGGTCCTGTACCAATCTTGTTCTCACTCCCCTTTTGCTTCTACGCTCCTCAAGGTTCAAGGAAGGGAAGGAAATCAGTGAGAGGCGTGAGCATTGGGAGAGAAGTAGAATTATCCTTTTTTACAGCTGTATAACTGGTAACTTTAAATAACCAATGATAATACTAATGTAAACAATGAAAGAATTAAACAATGTGGCCGGATGTAAAATTAACATGTGCGAAATTCATTGCCCTGAAGGGCATGTCACCTCTGCGACATTCTTCCCCCAAACCGACAGCCCAGTCTAGTTGTGAGAAAAGCATCAGACAAAACCAACTCAGGGACATTCTTCAAAATGCCTGACCGGTACTCCTCCAAACTGCCGTGGTCATGGAAAACGAGAAGAGGTTGGGGAACTGTCACAGACCAGAGGGGACGAAGGACACGTGACCGCTAAATTCGAAGTAGGATCCTGGGTGGGATCCTGGAACAGGAAAAGGACAGTGGAAAAGCTAGTGCTATTTGAATGAAGTCTGGATTTTGACAGTAAAGTAGAAATATTGGTTTCTTCATTTAAACAAAGGTAACATGGCAACGTGAGATGTCCACTTAGGGGACACAGAGAAGGTGAGTTGTTACAACTCTGTACTATATTGTAACTTGTCTGTAAATCTAAAATCATTTTTTTAAAAAGCTTATTAAAAAGAATAAATAGCCTTCCTCTACACAAATAATAACCATTTAGAAGAGAACCCCATAAGTAATAGCTATAAAAATATTAAATATTTAAGAATAAACTTCCTCAGAAATGTGAGACTCTAAATGAATACAACCTCTCCGAAAGACACGAAGTTTGCCTTAAACATGTGGAAAGATATTCCTTGTTCTTGAATGAAAAGTTTCAACATTATTAAGATCCCATTTCCCCATTGGTAAATTTATCTCAATCCCAATAAAAAATACCAGCAGGCTCTTATTAAGAGGCTAGAAAAGTTGATACTGAAGTTTACTGGAAAAAGAAATGTACAAGAATAGCCAGAAAACGCTGACAGAGAAAAGGTAGGGGTTGTCTATCTGACCTTCAAGCATCTGATACAGCTTCTGTTATTAAAACAGTGTGCTACTAGCGCGTGCATAGACAAACCAATGGATTGGATAGAAAGTCCAGAAACAGACCCAAACGCATATGGAAATTTAGTAAATGATAATGGTGGCACTGAAAATCACTGCCAAGATGGAACTTGAGCAAGTTACTAGCCCTGATTGACCCTCATCGGTAAAATGGCGTGCTAGCATTGTTTAATAGAAAGAGAACCCGGTATGTGGCATTGTGACTTCACTCTCTACCAATTTCATACAGACCCCTTAATACCTCTGACCTACACCCCCCACCCAGCAACTGTGAACTGGAAAGGACAATGTCCGATCCACTTCGTGCCCAGGGACTTGCTGGTATCCAGTGAGAAAACGTTTGTGAGAGTGAGAGAAGCTGTTGAAGAAAAAGGGATCCTTAAGCAGATTCAACTCAGCACAAATTCCAATGGAGCTTAGAGCTGTGGGTTCTAGTGGAGGGCGTTAGTGACATCCCCAAGCCACTCGGGGTGCAGTTTGCAGGGCAAGTGGGAAATGGAGGTGAAGTATCTCAAGTGAATGTAAACGGGTCTGAAAAAAAAAGTTTTTTCAACATTTTCTTATCCCTTTCTCTTTTTATTTATTCAATTTAAAATTAGAGTTCAGATTCCATGGGTCACAAAAAAACTGAAAAGTCACCTCTCATTCATGGACCTCCCATGAAGATTCTGACCGTCAGCTATGAAGTCACCCAACTGGGAAAATGAGTCATGACACATTCTCTGCAATGTTTAGGGAGGGCTGTGGCTGCTGTCCTTGATTTCGGTCTTCAGGTGTCCCCAGCAAGGAGACGTCTGTACAGCATCCTCTGCTGAAAAAGGTCAGCTGTTGGTTTCTAGCAGAGCCTGAGGAGTCTTGAGGTTAAAAGGAAATTTTTACGAGCATATCTACTTTTCTAAAGCTTCGGCTTCTAATTCAGGCATGGCTCTCACTCATTTTAGCAGTTTAGCCAAACTATGAATTGGAGAAAGATTTCGCTTCGTGGAAGCAATTTGGTCAGGCTGGTTTCATGCCGCTCATGAAAACATGTATATGATATCGTGCAGATGTGTTAAAGAGCTCTCCAGGAGTGACACCATGGAAGTTTTATGAAAGAGGAGTCTCTGACCCTTAAGAGGTTTTTCTAAAATGTTCATGCCCCTTCACAGTAAAGTCATTGCTGCCTACAGTTCTAATTTGAGGAAACCATCTCAAAGGGCTTCCCCCTTGGGTCTACTACGTGTGATACTTCCCTTTCTTCTTACCAGTCTGAAATCTTTTTCTCTTTTCCTATGCAGAGCCTCTGGCCAAATAACAAAGGTTGTGTCTCAAGGACTTGCCCATTAATGTCTTTGGAATGATAATGAGGTTGGGGTTGATAATGGGGCTGGGTTAAGTCTTATTTGTTCCCATTAGTCCCTTAGCACAATGATGTTACATAAGGCCAAGGCCTTGGACTACAGTTCTGAGGAGATGAGGGACAGACGGTAGAAAGGTAGCCAGAGGGATGGAAGGAGGAGAGAGAAGGAGCCCTGGATGGGAGGTCTGAGCAGATTAAGATAACACATTTGGGAAGCCAGGATCTGAGTAATGGGTGGCTGTCACAGGTGTTGGGGTAAATAAGGGGGCACCCTGGGGACAAACACCTTGACAAATGTCTCAAACTATAGGCATTTTCCCACCAGGACTTTAGTATATAGCTCTTACCAAGCGTGGAGCTCCCAAGGAAAACGCTGCCCGTTTTCCTTAAAGGAACCAACAGAGGGCGCTGTCCCCCCAAAAACCCGACATTCAAATCCTGCTAAACCATTTTCCAACTGGGTAAGTTGTCCCCTCCCATTCCAATCTATGAAAATTTATCTTTTTGAGCAATCCTAGACTGAATGCCTTTTTTTTTTTTCAACTTTCAGCTCAGCTGTGACGGAGATGCTTACAACAGGCTCTCTGCTAAACACGTGCTCGTGGACCCGATTAAGTCAACGTCCTGGTGAAGCTAAAAGAAACACACGAAATGACAGTTTGGGGGACATGATTCTGTTGCATACAGAATGCAAGTCGCTGTGTTTGGGAGGCCAAATACGCAAACGCTTCAAAGACGTAAATGGAATTTGGATAGCGGAGGTAGTAGGACAGAGAGGGCCGTGCGCCCTAAGGAAAGAAACAAAGGGAGGGCACAGACACACATGTGCGTGCGCACATGCACACACACACACACACACACACTTTTTCCATTGTTCGAAATGGGCAGGGACTTCGGTTTACAACTGCCTCACCAGAGCCTGGCATCTATGCCGGCTGCTACATAATTGATGCATTCACTATCAAAATTCATTGAGCAATTCAGTCCACTGGCTATTCGGTTGATGCAGCACTAAATAGCTTTAACCGTCTTTACTCACTTTTAAAAATAAACTCAGCTAACTGAATTGGCTCTTTGTTTGAAGATCACATAAAGGCAGATATAAAGTCAATAAATTAATCGACCAAACACTGCTCATTTCCCCTCGGCTTTCCTGAAAGCCTCACACTCTCCTTACTTGACTTTCTTCCTTATGGTACCCTAGGGTAGACGGTTAACGTTAGCGTCACCTGGCAGAGACAAAGCCAGCGTTTTTGCCTAGGTTGGGGGGTGGGAGGATGCAGACAAAGGTCCTGCTCTCTGGGGAAGGGGAGCAGGACTCAACTCCCTCCTCTGATTAGTCCTCTTCCTCCCAGCCCCTCTCCTCCAGGGCAGGCCTCTGAGTGGTCCCTTTTCTTCTCTTTTTGTTACATGCTCAGAACTTCTGAACTGACCTCGGGCACCTCACTTAGCCCGTCCGGGCCTGGTTTCCTCATTGAGGACATGAGATCCAATTCCGGAAACTCTGTGCTCCCTTTTGTCTCCAAGTTTCTCTGTATCTAAGATCCACATGCCCTGGGCGGATCAGCAGATAGCAATCCTGCCCTGAGCGTGGGGCCCTGATCTGCAGCATCACCCCAGAACTTGCTGGAAATGCAAATTCTCTGCCACACCCAAGACCTTAGGAACCCAAAAATCTGGGGCTGGGGCCCCACAGGCTATTGATGGAGCAGCCCCTGGGGGGTTCTGATGTCTGAGAAACTGAACCACTGGGGCCATGCATTTGTGTAGCAGGAAGGGAGAAGTCAAGAGACAGGAGCACGGGGAGCTTGGGGCATTCGAGGCTAGAGAAGCGTGATCAGGGCAGAGCTGGAGGCTGGAAAACAAAAAACATGTGGCATTCCTGGCGTGAGGGACAAGGCCAAGCCAGTAGAGCAGACAACAGGGCAGCAGCTGGTGGCTAAGAGCACAGGCTCTCCTGTAACTGCTTATATCCAGCTCTGCCACTTATTGTGCGTGTGACCCTGGGCGAGCAGCTTAAAGTCTCTGTGGGCCTGTGTTTCCTCTTCTCTAAAAATCCAGGGAAGCCAGTAGCAGTATTGCTGCGGGCACTGCCAGCTTCTCCCACATGCTGTGCCTAATCTCCAGCGTGCTCCTCTTTGACTTCTTTGCTCAAGGCTTTTTCTGGATGTTAATGCCTGCTTTGCCTGTCCGACTACCCTACCCTCACCGCCTAGCACCACAGTGGCCTTCAAACAAAGACTGCTTGGATGGGTATGTCAAAACCCCAGCTTCTTGCCCCTTTCTGAATAAATCTAGTGTGAGCTCTACACTGGTTCTCGAGTGGCCTCAGCAGGAACAAAGTCCAATTATCTCACTCCAAACCATTTATCAGCATCTCTTTCCCCATCTCATGTCCCAAACTCCCTGAGGCCTGCTATCTAAGATCACCTTCCAAATAAACAACTTGCACTTCAAGGTCTTCTTTTAAGCCGATCCCAGAATTTACTTTCTAGAGTCAATATGAAGATTAATGGAGTTGGTGTTGAGAGCCGTGCTTGGCGCACAGTGTTATGGCGCGAACAATTCTAAGACCCACGGAGCCAATTGAGATTAATTATGAGCCTTTATTAGCTGGCCGGTGACTGACTCTCTACAATGCAGGGTTAGAGGAAATCAGCCCCCAGGGTTTGAGAGTGGGGCAGTTATAAAGCCTAGAACAAGCAAGCAGATTACTGAAGCAGAAGTTGGCCATTAGCACAATACATCACCTAGTACCACACCCTGGTTAACAAGTAAGTGGATTACAGAAGCAGACATTGGCCATCTTCATATCTTATACAATACACCTCCTAAACCACACCCAAGCAAGTAGGACAACTTTGGTATCTAAAGATATTTCTTCCCCGTAGCTGACTTAGCTAGTTCGCTCACTTGAAAATTTTCCACCCTTAACAACAGTAAGTGCTCGCCATCGATCGCCATGGTTAGAGTACCTGAGCACTGAGTTTGGAATCAGGACATTTGATTCCAGCCTTGCTTTGCAGCCTACCAGCGATGGGAGCCTGAGAACCCCCGTTAACCTTCCTGAGTGTCAGTTTCAGCCCCTTCAGGGCTGTTTTGTGAATAAAATAGGAGGAAAGCTCTGCAAGCACTTTGCACACTGGGAAGGTTTATACCAAAGTGAAAGAAAAAACAAAGGCTGAGCTAACAAGCATGAAGTTCCATGGACCCCCAAGCCAGGGCCTCCTCAGATCCGGGTAGAACCAACCACTCTGGCCAGACAGGTAGATGCCTGGCCACAGCCTCCACTGACCTGGCAGGTTGGGGTTGCAGGTATTTTGGATATTTTCGGATAAATACCCTATAATGAGATGACTTCTTTGTCTCGTGTCATAGAGCCTTTGTTTTAAAGTCTATTTTGTCCGGTGTAAGTATTGCCACCCCAGCTTTCTTCTTCTTTTTTTTTGTTTGTTTCCATTTTCATGAAATATCTTTTTCCATCCCTTTACTTTCAGTCTGTGTGTGTCTTTCGATCTGAAGTTGTGCTGGCTGGAAAATTACTGCTTGGCAATCGCCCATGGGAACATAGGTATTGTAGTGACCTCACCTTTAGAAACAATAGGTTAAGGATAAGACATGGTACGTGCTAACCGACATGTCTCACTTCTAGTTAGTTATCTGCTAAAAATTTATTAACTAAAGGGATTTACTGGCCGGATCACTGCCTATAGGTACAAAATATTTTAACAATGACGCATTCTGCTTCTGTACCCCTGCTTGCTTACCCACCTCTTAGTTATCAGTTAATGAATGGAGGAGATATAGTCTTTTGTGTAAAGATTAAGGATGTGGGGGATGGGATCGAGGGCTTAAAACCTTTGTGCCCCTGCGTCTCGGGGCTGCTCCTTTGCAAGGACAGCCGCCGGCTAATAAACTGTCTCTTGGACTAGAGCACTCGAGTTGGGCCTGGTTATTTCGGTCACAACAGTATCACCCATGGGAACATAACATTCTAACAATAAGGTTTCTGCTTCTGTACCCCCGCTTGCACACCCGACCTGTGGGTTGACAGGTAGCGAATAGGAGAAAAATAGACCTTTGTGTTTAAGACAGAATGAGGAATGGGATTTAGGGCTTAAAAACCCTGTACCTCTACATTTCGGGGCTGCTTAATTTGGGGTCTGCATACCCCTGGCAGACCCAGCTGGCTGAATAAAGAGCGTGTTTCCTATAACTCACTGATTTCTGGTGGTCCGTGTGTCTTTCGGGGGCTGGCAGCTACAACAAAGTGAGTCTTTTGTAGACAATACGTATAAAGGACTTGTTTTCTTATCCATTCGGCCACCTTATTTCTTTTGATTAGAGTATTTAATCTACTTATATTTATAGTAATTGTTGATAGATATGTAGTTATTCCTATTTCATTATTCATATTTCGATTTTCTTCTTCTTCTTAAAGAAAACTCTGCTGCTTTACTTTCATCCCACCTTTTTGTGTTTAGAGGTCTCAGCACAGACACTGACTGTTCTGCATGCTAGCCCTTAAGTCCTCGCATCTGCCGAGGTGGGACCTGGCCCAGACAGCCTAGTGTCTGATCCCAGGGTGTCTGGCTGCAGGCACTCCAGCTGCAGAATGACTTAATTTTCATAGCTATTCGGAAGCAAATGGCCCGGTGCAATGGAAAGTCTTTCATTTCTAACAAGCAAGCCAATATGTGACATTTTTCTTTTCCTTATTCTGCAGGGTAAAATGAATCTTGCAGATGTTGCTATAATACCAGGAGAAGAAGATTCACAGATGAGCTACTGAAAGTGGCCTGGCTTCGCTGCTGGATTAGCCGCTTGCCATGTGGCCTGTGGTCAAGTCTGAGGCAGCAGCTGGGAATTGAATTTGGGAACTGAATTCATGGCTGTGTTCAGAGAACCAGGCAGCCCACTTGCATAGTGCCTTCCTTCACAAACTGTGATGAGGGCTTCCCCCTGACAACAAGGCCTGCAATGAAGGGTCTTAGATAAGAACATCTCCTTGTCCTATTAAAGTTTTAGGGGGCTTGGCTTTCTCTGATTCTGACCGTGGTGATTGGGCAGTGGTAGTTAATAGGTGGTGCTCACTGGGCAAATAATCAGTGGCAGTCACTGAGGGAGGAAGAAGGCAGAACCCCTAACCCTCAAGCCCTGAACTAGGGCGATTGAAACAAAAGGAATTATACAAAAACAGTCCATGATGACTCAGGGACTAACTATCACCTTAATAAACATAGACAGGTAGATGCTGGGGTTGTATGTTTTGTGGCAGACCCATTTTACCAAACCATGGTCAAAGGAACTTTCAAACCAACCAATCAACTGCTGCCTATTTCCAGTGTTGAGACAGGACATCACTTGTAAAATTCTTAATCTTTTAGCAGGAAATGAAATGGGACATCTCTTGCAGAGTTAATCCTTTAGTAAACCTAGTTAAGTTTTCTTCCCTCCTTTCTTTGGAAAAAAAGGCCCTCTCCCTCAAATCCTGATAATTACCCAAACTGGCAACTCAGATCCTCTGGCTATTGATAAGGGTCATCAGCCATTGTTAGCAGAAATGGTGTTAAATCAAACAGAGCCTTAGAGTCTGAGGGGGGAGGGGACTTTAGGCCAAAGGGTTTTTTTTTTTCACTCTTTAAGAAATGTATTAACCAAGCCTGTTTCCTTTTACTCACTTAATAGGTAAATCAGTAATAGAAATTAATAGATATATGGTTTAAATAATAAGTTTGTACTTTTTCTTGTCTAGGGACTGAGGCGGCACTTCAGCAGGAAATCCAAGACCTCACCCTGATTAAGGCAGAAAGGGAAAGAGCACCATGAAACCCCTGTAGACAGGGACTACAGCCATTCTCAACAGGAAGCAGATGTGGGGGGAAAAAAGCACCTCCCGTCCCTTAGCATCCATACTAATAATAAAGGGGTTCATGGCTCTTAGAAGAGTTAAGCAGGAAAGTTATTTAGGGGGTTTCGGGTCTGCCTACAAAGACGCTGAGGTCATCCTATCCTAGAAGGGGTCTGCCCTAATCTGCCCACAATTAAGCAAGCCAGAAGGCATTTTTTAACTCTTACAAAGAAACCAGTAGGTAGAGAATTAGGTACCAGTTTAAGCCAGTCACTTGCACCTGCTGCGCAAGGAAGACTCCCAACGACCTTCAACTCCCCTGAGCCTCATTATACCATTATTATAACGTGATGCGTATGCCTGGAAGTTCATTAATATCATTATAACAGACTGAATTATGGGAACAAACATGCGCAGAAAGCAAAATGATGAATCACTGAGTCCTGTCAATCTTAGTTGTCAATCAAGGAAGCCCATTCCTCTAAGAAAAATAACCACCCACAGCAAAAAGAGATAAAAATCCCGAAGGCTTTGTTACCAGGTCTTTTGAGCCACACTTTTCTTGCTCAGGCCCGCTTCCATGTCTGGAAGTGGACTTTCCCTTCTAATAAAGTTTTTCTTTTCTACTGTATTTCGGTGTCTTGCTCAATTCTTTGTTCAAGACATTAAGAACCTAGACAATGTGCGGGGAGAGGACCCCACTCGCTGGTTAACAGTGTATTGTTGTGTCCAGAATAACCAGACTCAACTTGAGTGCTCTTAACCAGGAGACAGTTTATTAGCCGGCGGCTGTCCTTGCAAAGGAGCAGCCCCGAATTGCCAAGATACAAGGTTTTTAAGCCCCAAATCCCATTCCTCATTCTGTCTTAAACACAAAGGTCCATCTTTCTCCTATTCACTACCTGTCAACCCACTGGTCAGGTGTGCAAGTGGGAAATACAGAAGCAGAAAGTTTGTTGTTAGAATGTTATGTTCCTATGGGTGATTGCCTATGTTCCCGTGGGCAATAGCCAGTGTTCCCAAGGGCGATGGCCAAACAGTAATTTTCAGCTTATATACAATTGATTATTTTTCATGCCACGCAAGCAAGCAGGGTTACACAGGCTAAAATTGGCAGTTAGCGTATGAGCTCATTGTTATAAGTTTCCCGATTAACAGAATGCGGTTAGGGGTTCCAGAAATTAGGCCTAAGGTATAGACTTCCTTTGTCCAGTTTCAGGTTTTAATTATCCTGTAACCTTTTCACATTTCAGCAAGCTGTCACACCTTACTATCAGCGTGAAGGATCCAGGGCCAAAAGGCTTACATAAACAAACTTTGTTACTCCTTTACAAATTTACTACCAAACTCAAACTTTGTTCAGATTCCTCACTGATGCGCACCCGAACCTAAGTGTCTTTGTCCTGTCAGTGCTTCACAAATTTATTGTATCTTTGTCTAAAAAGTATAAAAAGCTGGCTGGTTCATTATTTCTCTGAACATCATTTATGATCTCCCAAGCATACATATTAAATTGGTCTTGTGTCAATTTTCTATTTAGTCGAGCCGTAAGAACTCGAGAAGGATAGGGCGGGGAGGAGGGGCAGGGAGGAACTTCCCCTCTCCATCAATCTACACAGCAAAACTTGTCCTGAAGGGGATACAGATGCTGGTGGCTGACACTCCCTTTCAGAGATCTTGCCCTTCCTCATTCCATGTTGATTGTCACCCTCGTTTAACCGTAAAGGTGGGAAAAACCCTCTTCTACTCTTTCTTCTAGGTTCTGAGCCTGGGGCTTCAGAAATTAACCTGACAAGGGACAGATTAACAGGAAAAGAAAACATACACATTTTATTTGATGTGAATATGTTTGTGTGTACATGGAGGCCTTCATCATGGAGGCAAACATCAGGGGTGAGGAGGAATTCTTGCTAAACTGACCTAAGCGGATTCTTCTGAAGGCAGGCCAGGGTGACCAGACATTGAAGGTGGAATTCTGGTTAAGCTGACTTAGCATCATTCTAGCTAAAACTGGGCAATGTGGTGATGAACATGGAGTGCAAAAGCCTAGGTGTATCTGAGCAGAGAGCCCGGATTTGCTAAATCAAGTTCGGTCAGAGAGACTGTCAGTCTTCTGCTTCAATTGTCTGGCTCAAAGTAATCCTTATGCCAAAGTGGCATATTTGGAGAGGCATCTTCTGATCCCCTTTATTACTTTCGTGGAAGTCAGCCTTGCAGATGGCCGTCACAAAAAAAGGCCAATGCCTGAGTTGTGCAATAGACACATTTTAAATAATTTCCACAGCCACAGAGACATTTGATTGTCATTATTGCCAGAACTCTTAAATTATACAGACAAAAATTCACCATAATTTAAAGAATTCAATAAAAGAATGTATAGAAAGTGACTAATACACCGCCCTGATTATCTTAAAAATGTCTATACATGCACACATGCATAAATGAATATATTTGCAATTGTAAATTTGTTAATGATTAATATCTGTCTCCTCACCTAGGTGTAAGCTCGTTGAATGCAGGGGTAGTGTCAGCTGGAGCCTGGAAAATGAAAATGACTTTCTGACCAAGTGAATAAAAGAATTTTCAGCAACCAAATGTATTACATTTCCATCTCCTTACCATGCCTTGGCTATATAGCTTTCTCAAAAAATCCTGACCTCTCTTTCAATCCAAATGATGCAATGCTTTGGAAATATTTTTAATCTTGTTATTTATAAGTGACCAACGCCCCAGCGACTGTGCTCCAAAATCCATTGTTGGGTTCCCATGGAGACTAGTCTTTCACAGACTGCTCCCAGCTGATGAGCGAGCGTGGCAGGGACACTATGCAGGCCTGTTTCTGGGATGGGTAACTTTGGTTTAAGGACTCCCCCTCGGCCTTGCCAAATGTCCCTAGAATTGTACTGAAGTCTCAAACTCTTCCACCCAACTTTCCTTCCTTCTCTGGCTCCTTCTGAAAGCAGAGAGATCCTCTGTCTGACTTGCAAGGCGAAGCACATGGAAGCAGCAAATGAAATGAGGAGAATCAATGGGTAGACGTAAAAATGGCTGCTAGGCACGTACAAGTGGGGGTGTTGTAGGATTCTCGAATGGAGAGACGTCACACCGAGACTATAAGCAGGAAGCAGCACTTATTGATGCTGGCCCCGGCTCAGCGGATTCCTATCCAAAGGCTGAGCCCAGATTGTAACATAACAGGCGTTTTATACAGTCTTGTTATTCCTACACGGCTACAGAGATACGGAAGGAGATTAATTGGTTGGCAAGCCACGAATCAACAGATATGAGCTGGAGAGTCCTTGAGGCAGGGGAGGAAGCTATGAGAAAACATGTTCGCTGGGAAGTCCTTGAGATGGGGAGAGGGCAGTCAGGAATGAACTTATTTGAGCAGGAAATATCCAGGCAGGGTTAGGCTGCTACAGGGGAGCCTGACAGAGTCCCCTGAGCCTCCCCCTGGCCCCAGAGAGGCACAGAAGTTTTACATCATGTGTGCACATAGTTAGGTGCTTTAAAAATGTTAATTGCCTTAATTTTCTAGTCATTCTGATTTATGTCACCCTTACTTGAGCCGTAGATAAAATTACAGTAAATTCGTTTGTTTGTTGATAGAAATTTTAATTTTTAAAGAGGTAAAGGGGCTTAAACAAGATTAAAGTTTACTTCTTTCATATAAATGAAGTCCAGAATTACTCAAGAGCTGGTACGTTAACTCCACAATGGTCATGGACCCAGTCTCTTTTATTTAATTGCTTCACTTTCCACATATGGTTGCTATCTCATTGTACAAAATAGCTGCTTGAGTTCCAGCAATTACCTCCACATTTCAGTCAGTCGAAAGGAGGAAAAATGAAGACATCACACATAAGACTCCCTTTTATATCCCATTGGCCAAAAGTTGATCACAAAGCTGCCTCTAACTACAAGGGAACCTGGGAAATGTAATCTCTATTCTAAATAGTGGTTATGCACTGTATATGTTTTTATTACTAAGAAAGTCAGGGAAAATGGGTTTGGCGTGGACGAGGAGAGCTAGCAGTCTGCCATAGATCTAAATCTAAAATTATTTTTCGATTTTCTTCTGAGACTTCCTACTCGGTTGCTGGTAGTAATCATCAAAGTGATCTCTGATAAACTACACATATGCCCAGGGAGGAGTAAAGAAACTACAGAGGAGTATTATTAACCAAAGGTTCATTATTTAAGTCCCCAAACAAGGAACCAAAAGTTACTAATGAACTGACCATGTGTAAAATTCGTCCCCACCTATCTCCTCCTGCTCACTTAATGCTCACATCTGTCACTGCCCATCACGGGGCTTTCCTTCAGCCTCTCCCAGAGTTTTAGATAATGGAACAGAAGGCAAATCCCAGGCAAACTGATTGCAAAGTGACATTGCAGATATTACAACTGGTCCAGAGTTTCATGAACTCCTGAAATGATATTAGAGAACTTCTTGTATCACAGCAAAACCAATGACAAACAAGCACCTATAAATGATTAGCAGTTAAAAAAGGGAAAATGATTAAGACAGTTCAAAAGGATATTGTTTGAATATTTAAAAAATAAGGAAAAGCACTTTGTGAAAATCACCCTTTTGGGATTATTTGGTTGAAAACATGATGTTATATTATACAGTGTTTTCAAAAACACACACCAAAAGTTAAAACCTCAACCCTTATAATTATTTGTTCATTTAAAGGATAACACATCGTCACTGTTAGAACCTAAGTGGGTTTGTTTTAAGCAGCATTTCAGGATGATTATTCTAAATGTTTTGCTTTAAATATTTGCTATTTTTAAGGAACAAAGAGAAAAGAGTTTCATTAGTCACTTGCACCTTAACCAGCAATGGTAATCCTGTGGGTAGGGAGAGAGTGTCTGAGAGTGAAAGGACCTGGAATAAGGGATCATCCAACCCTGCTGTACGTGATAAGCAAGAGAGATTGAGGGGACAAATGTGCACTTCTGGTCAGAGACTGCACTAGGAGCAGTGAAGGATGCAGACAGAGGCGTAGGATCTGCCTGGTAGGGAAAGCATATGGATGCAGAGATTTCCATGTGGTGCGGTGAATGTGGGCAGCACTCATGCTAGATATAAGCTCTTTGGTGTCACACCTGTCATTGACTTTGGTGTCCCCAGTGCCTAGGACAGTGCCTGGTGTACTGGAGGTTTTCAAAAGGACTGTTCCCTGAACCGGTTGAAGGAATGGGTGCTTCACAAAGTGAAGATTGCCAGGGGATCGGCATAATTAGGGTGCAGGATGAGTGGTGGAGGTAGTGAACGCAAAGGCTGAAACACAGACTGATAAACAGTCGACAGCATTTTTACTCTTCAGGAGAACTTGAAGGCATTGAAGTCGGGAAGAGTCCTGATCAAGCTTAGGTTTTAGAACTGTAGAGCCCTCTGGCACTGTGGAGGGTTTTAGCCATCAGCAGGATCAGACTGGGGGCAGGGAACAGCATTGAGAGGCTACAGTCATCGCCATGGTAGTAGATCAGGCAACAGTGCTTTCTTTCATTCAATAACTATTTATTGAACATTTACAATGCTCCAGAACTTCATGAATAAAATTTTATCATAGCCATGTATTCTTTTGGGTTAAAAACTGTCCCGCTCTTTCCTCTTTAAAAGTATATGGGGAGGTCAATGCCTCAGTGCCTGAGTTATCAGTTAAACACAGTGGTCCTCTCTTCTCAAATAGAAGGAGGGGCTGAGTGGAAACATCAGACGTTTTGAGGAAGAGGGAAGAAGAAAGGTCCACCAATGGCCAGATGAGAAGTGCTTTGTCTACTTTATCATGTTGGTCAAGCAAGGACAGCCCTACAGAGCCAGATGGTGATATTATTTAAATGAGAAAATACTTGCATAAGAGGCCTCTGTGGGCCGGCTAGTGCCAACAGTTACATTCTACATGCTGATAGTGTGTTTAGAAGGACATTATTTAACGACATGCCTAATCCTCCAATCAGGCACAGAGGAATGTGGCCACTCCCCATCATGTAGCAACACCCCGCAGAGGCCCAGGGGATGCCAAAGACCAGCGCCCAAGGGCTGTGGTAGTTGTGGTGGACCCAGCACACATTGGAGGCTGGGGTGCTGGGGCCTGAGGCATGGTCCAGCCTCCTCAGGGGCCACAGCTCTTGTTATGGGCTGAACTGTATTCCCCCAAAGTTCATGTGTTGAATCTCTAACACCCAACACTTCAGAATATGACTTTAGAGAAAAGGCCTTCAAAGAGGTCATTAAATTAAAATGAGGCCTTTAGGCCTTAATCCAATTCAACTAGTTTACATGTAAGAAGAGGACATTTGGAGGTGTGCATATGAGTATGTGAGGACCCATCAAGAAAGTGGCTACCCCAGGCCAAGAAGTGAGGCCTCAGGAGTCACTAAGCCTGCCGATGCCTCGATCTCAGACTTCCAGCCTCCAGAACTGTTGAGAAAATCAATTTCTGTGTTTTAAGGCCCCTAGCCTACAGTGCCTTGTCATGGTGGCCTGAGCAGCGAAGTGGAGGAAACTGCTTGGCACTTCCGGCTCCCCCTCTGCTTTCCTGCACTCAGTTGAAACCTTCGCCACAACTTTACACGTGGCTGTCATTCTATATTTTCCTGTTGGCCTCCTCCTCTTGACCGTGAGTTCCTGCAGAGGAGGGACTCTGTTTGGGTCAACTTGTATTTTCAATATCTGTCACTTTGATTCCATTATGAAAGTTTGGGGAGTGTATAATTGGGCACCTTTATGGTCATCTTGCTGAAGATATGATCATTCATTCATTTGTTCAGTCATTCAAAGCATATTTATTGAAATGCTGCTTTGTGCCAGTAATTATTTGTTCATTTAAAGAATAACACAGTCACTATTACAAGGTAAATTACAGTGACAGGCTACATTCAAGGGAAACAACATACATAGTAGGGGCTTTCCAATTTAAATAAGCTTAAAAATTCAGAGTAGCAAATATATATTGCAATGCAAAATAATAATGCTATTATGACTAGAACAAACTGCTGTGACCACTCAGGTAAGGAAGGTACTATGAAGGGAGCAAGAGAAGACTCCTATGTATGCTTTAAGTGTCTTCTCTCAGATTTACTGGTGGAAATAGACAGGGTGGTTGACTGTGTCTCATGCACAGTGGCAGACCTCATGTTAGGACGTTTACAGTGGGCTTGGAAAGTCTGCTTTCTGCAACTTAGCACATTGCCTAAGCCTCTGAACTGGAACAACTCCTAGAGAAAGGGAAAATCCTGGAGCTAGCTTGCCGAGTGACATTTCCATCTCCTCCTTGTTCCGGCATGCACTGAGAGCCAGCCAAACCTCTCTTGCCAGCCCATCATTTGTCTTAGGCTTTTGCCTGGGTTGAAAGCTATCCTACTCTAATGAGAATAACATTTCTCTGAGCTCCATGGGATGTTTGAAAGCGTGCGGTGTAGCTGCCCAATGAGCCATGGAAATAAGGTGTGGTTCAATATATAGACTTCAGCAGGAAAGCAGTTAAGTAGGTCTTCGTCTTTCTCCTTGCTCTTTCCTCTCTCTTTCTCCCACTCCTTTGCTCTACCCAACCCCCTACCCCAAATCAGCAACTGTCAGTTGATGGTGACAGAATCAGAATTCAAGAAGAACACATGGTCTTTCCAGTACTTCAGGGGAGGCAGGCAAAGGTAAAGGGGTGGAGGTGGAATCTAAGATGAAAAGTCTAAGATGAAAAGAAGCTTCACATGACACCATACTGTTCTTCGCACTGTGAGAGTATCTGGAAACTCACAGACATGCTCTTTAGCAGACTGAGCCCTCTTAGAGGACAGGCCAGGGTCATCCTCTTAATTCTTGTTAAAAAGCTCTCATATCCATCCTTGTATATTGTATTAGGGTTTGCCAGAGAAACAGAACATATACATATACACACACGGGATGGTGGGGGGTAGGGGTGGGGGTGAGGGGAAGATTCTAAGAAATAGGCTCATGCAATTATGGAAGCCGACATATCCAAAATCTGTACAGTAGGCTGTCAGGCTGGAGATGCAGGGAAGAGTCAATGTTGTGGTTCAAGTCCAAAGGCTGTCTGCTGGCAGCTTTCCTTCTTCCTTGGGGGAGGTCAGACTTTGTTCTAGTAACACCTTCAAGTGACTGGATGAGGCCCACTCACGTTATGGAGAACAACCTGCTTTACTCAAAGTCCACTGATTAAAATGTTAATCTGATCCAAAAACACATTCAAAGATATATCCAAAATACTGTTTGACCAAATATCTTGACGCCATGGCCCAGACAAGCTGACACATAAAATGAGCCATTCACATGGCCTACAACCTTCAACACTGTTGTAGACGATACTTACAGTTACTTTCACACAAAAAGTCAGCTCTCAACATGAAGGCCAAATGCTTTCACATGTCAATCAAGTGGTTAGCAAGTGATGTGACCATTTCAGAAGAAAATAAGTTAGTGTACATAAATTCCACAAATTTGAAATATAGGGTGAAGTATTATTTTAGAAATACCACAGCATTCTTAATAAGTGTTATACTTTTTAAGGAAACCCAATGTCTATATTGGTCAGTTGGGCTCTGCTCATATTCAATTAAGGATGTGTTTGGAATCTGCTGATGGAGTTATTTATTGTGCCTGTTGAATCTGCATTTTTCATTGTTACTTTTATTGTCTGCATTATATCCCGATTTATAAAAAATGCATTTATTACCCAAACTGGTTCACTAGAATGTAAGTCATGATAAATATTAATAAAATTCTACAACTCAGAATAATGTAATAAATAAAAAGATAAACATTAGTGCAGGTATTAGATATAAATGTGTGTGTTCTGGGACAGGTAAAACAGTGAGTGTGATAAATATGTATAAGTAACCGGAAGAGGATGTGTCATGACGAATACCTAAAATTGTACTTTATTGATTCTGTATTAGTTTAGTCTCCTCTTTCTCCCCCTTCCCGAAGTGTTATCCGTTGTGAAACCATCAAAGTCTTGCATAATTTTTGATCCAAGAAGATCTTTTCTGGTAAACTAATTAAATTTTTCGAGAATAAGTGTGAAATCATGCATTTCCAGGTAAAATTGATAAAGGCTGCTCCTAAAATGAAGAGAGTTCCTTGAAAATCTGACGACAATGACCACGTTAAGTGTAAGTTGCCTAGAACTGCAACCATCTGAACAGAAGTCCAGATTAGGATGAGTAGTTGTTAGAGGGCAATGAACTCCATTATCCCCAGGGCTGAGCAGCTGTCCCCCAGCTGCTGTGTGTTTCAGAGTTGAAGACAGATACATGCAGATTTCCCACTGCATATTGGAAAATATGAGATTTTCATGGGCATAGCTGCCAGAGCATTGCTTCAGTCTCTGGAGCTTCAGTTTATTGGTAAAGCCCCCATGGAGTTAGAAAACAGATTAAAGTCTACCCAGCACCCACAGGAGTATAAGTCCATGTCAGTGATTGATCTGCAGATGTATGCTCCCTACTATGAACTGAAAATCCTTCTACAGCTGGAGAATATGAGCAATGATGTTGACAATCTACACCTCCCTCTCATGCCTGAGCGCATAGGCAGAACACACATAACAATACTGTCTGTAGTCAGTTTAGAATCCACCACTCATTCCTTAGATGTGAATACGTCAGTCCTCAGATGTGAATTGGGTGTTTTTCACACAGAGGTGAACTTTGGCCTTGAATTCTTCATCTGTGCTGAATGACTTTTGTCATTGTATTGGCTGTCCAACATCTCTATCCTGTCCATATGGTGAGAATTTCAGATTGTGCCTAATACTGGTGGGACACAATGACCTATTATCCAGTATAAGACTTGAAGTATAGAGATGTCCTCTTCTCCCTTCCCTCCGCTAGCCACGACACAGGTGTGTGGTTTAGAATCAGGTAATCAGATACTCCCACCCGGGACCTGAATTTGAAATCAGTTACAAAGAACAATGGGTAGGTTAAGATTTAGTCAAGGCTCCAGTGGTGTCCAGGAGTATGGAGGACCTGATTCCAGGATAGTAACATTGCAGCCTGATGGTTCCTACTACAAGATAATTGTTTAACTTCCTGCCTTTCTTGCATGTTTTTCAAGTTTGGTCCTCTAGCTGTCAGTTAATTCTATGAGCTTTTCTCAGAGATTTCCTGCGAGCCTTTTCTGCTTGAGGCATCCTGTGATGGTTTCTATTGCTGAACAGCTGAATCCCTAATTAATACACAAGCCTTTTGTCTGCGTATTTTGGGGAGCAGAGATGTTGCTAACCAAAAAGAACGAGGGGGAGGCAGAGGAGAAAGAGGAGATGATACACATATTATGAAGATACAGACAAAAACAAAAGGAAGACAAGCAGGAAGGTTATGAAGTAGATGAAAAGTTCAGATTCCCACAGCTGTTTTGGAAGCATCACCTGTTGTCCTTTTTTATTTTATCCTTCCATGTGCTGATAATTTCCCTTAAGAGTTACAGAACAGTAGTGACTTCCCTGACAATTTGCTCCTTAATTCAGTTGAGAAGACTCTGGAGAGATCAAGCTTAGAATAGATCAGGAGTCTGTAGCCTAAGAGCCAAAATTTGTTTTTATAAATAAAGTTTTATTGGAACACAGCACACTCATTCGTTCCTGTACTGTCTATGGCTGCTTTTGAGCTGCTCTGGCAGAGCTAAGTAGTTGAGACAGAGATTGTATGGCCAACAGAGCCTAAAACATTTATCGTATGGCCCTTTATATAAAATATTGCTGACTCCTAAAATAGAACACCTGGATTTCTAAGAACTGAGGTATAGAAATACATTTTCTTCTTATTTTTCACTCCTCACCCAGATGTTCTTCCTTTCTCAGATAACCTTTCCACATGTTGAAGTTTAATATAAGAGCCTTATCCATTTTTCCAGAGGACAGAAACAAACCAGGGAGGGAAGATGGGAGCAGCTCATCCTCTCTCCTTCCCCTCTTGAGGCCCTGTTCTGGAGGACTCAGAGGCCTGCTTCTGGGGGTGGGGTGGCGGTGGAGGTGCAGTGTGAGAAAGCTAAGTGCTCAAGGCCATACAGCTAGTTAATAAACGAGAGCTGAAACCCAAAGCCAGGCCTTCCTGTACTTGGCCCGGTACTCTCTTCCCTGTCACTCCACCTCATCAGGGAAGTCTTAATAGAGGTTGTGGGAGCCTGAGTGAGATTTAGCCAAGCAAAGATGATTAATTAATATCCTTTCAGTACCTCAACACTGAAAAACAGCATTTCATTGCAGTAGATACACAATATATCATTCATTATGAAACATGAAGATCACTGGTCTAGAAGTCAGAAGATCTATGTTTCAGTTCTGGTGCTGCCACAAAGTAGCCGCATAACATTGAGCATGTTACTTCTCTTTTAGGGGCTGTTATTTGCTCAAACATAATAGGGTGGAGGAACTAGATTAAATGAGCTGCAGCTGGCTCTGCTTTTCTTAAAATCCTGGGGTGCTCTTATTGCATGTGACCTCTCCACTGATACACATCTCAGCTAGGTGCCTAAAAATTGGCTGATTTTACACCGAAATCTAAATGGGGCCAGCCAAGAATGCAGTCATGAAGAATAAGCATTTGACTGGATTTGTGGGAAGGCGTGCAGATAAATGAGTCAAATGGCTCTAAAAGATGGAGCACCATCACACCAACTGACAGGAACAAATGGAATGAGTGAATTCATTAGGGGACATGGCTGGCTGGACTCCTGGTTTGGAATTCAAGAATGCCTTTCACGTATGGCCTAGTTTAAGGCTTGTAATAAAGAAATGTATTTGAGACGCCAACCCCAGATCTGCTCCCTCTGTGGTTCGGGTGGAGTGTCTGGAATCAGCATTACTCATGTGGAAACATTTTGCTCTTTAAGACCTCCAGAAGATCCTGGAACAGCCTGTGGCAAACCATGAAAGCAGGCCAGACAGAGTTGCCCTATTATTCGCTGAAACAAGTGATTAATTCTCAAGGTGGATTAGAAATTTTATCTGAGTTATTCATAAATCTGTAGAACTTTATTCCTTCAAGAGTTTTTTCTATTTCTGCATAGAAAAGAAATTGATTCTTAGTTTCTCAAATACACCTTCAGGAAATAAAAGAAATTAATGAATTATCTTTTAAAATTACACAAGGCTCCTGGACGATTTACTAAACAGCAACACCATGGAGTACCTGAAGCTGAATTCAATGGAGGAAAAATTTCTTCCAGCATTTGAAAAAAGAAACTGATTGTTTTTATTGATTTGAAACCTCTTAATAGAAGTAATGACTTACATGCTATTTTTAATTGCTTAATCAGTAGCAGGAAGTATAATAAAGTTTATGTTGACCGTTCTAATAATTTCCTCCAGCTCCACCCCCTTTTTTCTATCCTTATACGATAATAATAGGTAGTAGGTGCCAAGCATTGTGTTGGGAAGAGAGGGTATTATTACAGAACCATCTCTTTTCCTCTTCACAGCCACCACGTGAGACATATCATCAGCCTCATTTTACTAATGAAGAAACTGAGGCTCAGGATGCTTAAAGTAACGTAGCTATAAGGTTGAGGAATTGGGACTCAAACTCAGGTTTGATCTGAAGCCAAAGCGAATGACCATCTGTCCATTTGTTCATTCTTTTATGTGTCACCCACCCATTATTCCATCCAACCACCTGTCTATCTGTCCATCATTATTAAATATTTATTGGCACTTATCATATTCTTGGCAATTTATTGAGTATTAGAAATACAATAGTTTGAAAACAAAAGATCTCATCATGGCATATACTGTCTAGTGAAGGGAACAACATTAAAAAAATGCAACAGATAAATATAAATTTTAATTTTATATTTATATAAAATTTTGTATTTGTATATAATAATCAGAAAGTACTACAAAGAAGAGATATTAGTGCTGCAAGTATACACAAGAGAGGGAAATGATCCAGTCAAGGATGCATATTACGTAGACTACCTATAGAAACAAATTAATCCTGAAAGCACAGTGATTTAATACAAGAATGTTTATTACTAACTTGTAGTACATGTTTTATAAGAGTCGACAGGGTTCTCCTCCACGCAGTCACTCAGGGACCCAGGCTGACAGAGACTCTGACATCATACCTTCCATCTTGAACATGAGGCCTCCAAAGTCATTGTGAGAGGAGGAGAAAAAGAATGATTTTACTGGATGTTTTCAAGGCCAAGTTCAGAAGTGGATCACCTCACCCACATCCATTGACCAGAATCCAGCTCCAACTGAACTGCAAAGGAGGTTGGGAAATGTCTAGGAAGAGAAATACAGGGCACTGTTTCTGCTGTGAGAAGTCATGGAAAGCTTCCATGAGGAAAGAGTGAGTGACAGATAGAGGAGGTAAACTTTCTCCTCAGGAAGTACTGGGGGACATCCAATAGGAGAAGGATTCCCAGTCCTCTAAATCCATCAGCTCTTTTATAATTGGATTATTTGAGCTAAGGCAGATTTTAGCTACTTAATCTATGTAACCTATTAATTTGGTTTATATTTTCCATTTACTTATTCCACTACTAGAAGGCATTTATAGAGTATTTATTATGTGAAAGCTGCAGAATAAGGCTCTGTACCATAATAAATATAGCACTGTTATTTCTCTTAAGGATTTTCAATTTGGTTGAAAAAACAGAGTATTATGTAATAACACAATAAAGATAGTATTGTTTATCAAAGGCATAAACAATACAAAATGTATCATCTCACATAGCAAGACAGTTGAGTGGTTTGAAATCAGGTACTCAATGGCTCATGGAAGCCATCAAGCACCAGGTTCTTTACATCTTTCTGTTCTACCATCTGTGAAGTTGGCTGTATTGTCCCACTTCATATGTAAACAGGACAATATTAAGTGGAAGAGACAGAAAAGGCACATTTCCACTTTGTATATCCCCTTTTAAGAGGGAGAAGTCCCTCCCTTATGGATGCTAGCAGATTCCTTTCACACCCTGTTATGTCAGTATCCATGCCCAATATAATCACTGGCAAAAATATGACACTGATCATGATTTAATCCCTGCAACTGGGACTTGCTGCCTTAGAAAAAACAAAATCAGGTTTCTGGTCAAGATGGCATAGTAGGTAGACACTGAGCTCGCCTCCTCTCATGACCACATCAAAATTACAGCTAAACTACAGAACAACCATCACTGCGAGTCACCTGAGGTCTGGCTGAACAGAAGTTCTACAACTGGGGACACACAGAAGAGGCCACTTCGAGACTGGTAGGAGGGACAGAGATGTGAAATGGGCTGGTCTCACAACTGCATGTGGCATCTGAGAATCGGGAGGGATATTTTAGTTGCAGAAGTTTCTCTGAGGAGTGAGGGGTCCTGACCCCACCCTGGGCTCCCCAGCCCAGGCTTCCAGTGCCAGGACAAGATTTCCCCACAACTTTTGTCTGTGAAAACCAATAGAGATTGTGGCTGAGACAGAAGGCTGCAAGAGTCACAGACATTCCTCTTAAAGGGCCCACACTGGCTCTTTTGCTGACGGACTCACTTGCTCTGAGTTCCAACACTGGAGCAGCTGCTCAGGGAGTGCTGGGGAGTAACTGAGTTGTCTGGGAGTAACTGAGTTGTCTGGCTTCAGGGTGGGGGCTGCAGGGGTGGCTTTCTCCAGGACAGAAGTGCGGGTAGCATCCATTGTGCCTTTGTTGAGCAGCCCTCCCCCGACGTGTGAAGACTTAGGCAGCTGCCATATCTGAGTCTCCATCAACCTAGCTAACACTTGTCACTCTTCCAGGTAATTCCCTGAGATCCTGTCCTTTCCTACTTGTGGGCCCACCCAAGACACTTCCTGTGTTTTGTTTTGTTTTGTTTTGTTTTTCATACAAATGGCCTATCTTGGCTCGTGCTGAAGACTTTCCTAAAATCTCTCAAAGTTTCACAAAATCCAAACAAGCAGCACCTGGCCTCAGCTTACCCTGTACTTTTGGTTGAGCAGCCCCAAGCTCAGCACTATCAGTAGCTGCTCTCAGTTCTTGGCTTGGCCTCTCAAGGCACCTCTAAGCGCAGCACAGGTAGCAGCCATCTGCAGATTTCTTGGTGACTCTTGCCAGGTGGCTCCAGGCAGGGCACAGGCTGCAGCTGAACTTGTCCTGTGGCTGAGATCCTCCCAGGAGGCCCTTGGGCCAGCACATCTGTGGATTGCTTCAACCTCTGCCAAAGCTGGAGCACCACCCAGGGCTGCATCTGAGGATGACACATCCAAAGAGCAGACTGTGCAGACACTAGAGCTCTGCTAAAGTGAATCCTGCTCCATAGGGTCACCCCCTCATGAGCCAGCCAATCCTTGTAACCAACCAGCCTATAAGTAATCCCTCCCATTGACATGCAAACAGCAACCAACACTCAATTACAACAGAAAGGTACACATAACCCATATAAAGGACGTACCTGGAGAACCTGGCTCAGGTGACTAGGGAGACTGCGTCACTGGGCCCATAGGACAGCTACTACATAAGGCCACTCTACCAAGACTGGGAGACATAGCAGCCCACCTAATACATAGAAACAAACACAGGCAAGCAACCAAAATGGGGAGGAAAAAAAAAAACATGTCCCAAATGAAAGAACAGAACAAAGCTTCAGAAAAAGAAGTAAACAAAATAGCAATAAGCAATCTACCAGATGCAGAGTACAAAACACTAGTTATAAATTTGCTCAATGAACTCAGGGAAGAGTAGATGGACTCAGTGAGAACTTTAACAAAGAGATAGAAATTTTAAAAATGGTGATAGAAAACAAAAAAGGACCAGTCAGAAGTGAAGAATACAATAGCAGAAATGAGAATTACCTTAGAAAGAATCAATAATAGATTAGATGAAGCAGAGGTTCAAGTCAGAGATTTAAAAGATAAGGTAGCAGAAAACACCCAGACAGCAGAAAGAAAAAAAAAAATCCAAAAGAAATGAGTATAGTTTAGGGGGCCTCTGGGACAACATCAAGCATACCAACGTTTGCATCATGGGATATCAGAAGGAGAAGAGAGAGAGAAAGAAATTGAAAATCTATTTGAAGAAGTAGTGATGGAAAACTTCCCTAACCTGGTGAAGAAAATGAACATATGACTCCAGGAAGCTCAGAGAATCCTATACAAGATGAACCCAAAGAGGGCCACACCAAGACATATTCTAATTAAATTTCCAAAGGTTAAAGACAAAGAGAGCATCTTAAAAGCAGCAAGAGAAAAGCAGGTAGTTACTACAAGGGAGCTCCCATAATACTGTCAGCTGATTTCTCAACAGAAACTGCAGGTCAGATGGGATTTGCACAAAATATTCAAACTGATGAAAAGCAAGAACCCACGGCCAAGATTACCCAGTAAAGCTATCATTTAGAATCAAAGGACAGATAAAAAGCTTCCCAGACAAGAAAATCTAAAGGAGTTCGTCACCACCAAGCCAGTATTATAGGAAATGTTGGAGGGACTTCTTTAAGAAGAAGAAAAAAACAAACAAACAAAGGTAAAAAATATGAATAATAAAATGGCGGTAATTACATATCTATCAACATATACTTCAAATGAAAAAGGACTAAATACTCCAATCGAAAGACACAGGGTGACTGAATGGATAAGAAAATAAAACCATTCCATATGCTGCCTAAAAAAAGAGACTCACTTCAGATCAAAAGGCACACAGAGACAGAAAGTAAAGGAATAGAAAAAATATCTCATGAAAATGTATATTAAAAATATCTGGGGTAGCAATACTTATGTCAGATAAAATAGACTTTAAAACAAAGGCTACAACAAGAGACAAAGAAGGGTCCCAGTAATCCCACTTCTGGGTATTTATCCGAAGAAAACCAAAATACTACTTTAAAGAGACAAGTGCATCCATATGTTCATTGCAGCATTATTTACAGTAGCCAAGATCTAGAGGCAACTTGGGTGTTCATCAGTGGAAGCATGGAGAAAGAAGAAATAGTACATATGTACAATGAAATATTACTCGACCACAAAAATAAATTAAGTCAGTAAGTAAAAGAATGAAATCTTGCCATCTGCAACAATACGAATGGTCATAGAAGGTATTATGCTAAGTGAAATAAGTCAGAGAAAAACAAATACCATATGATTTCACTTATGTGTGAAATCTAAAACACAAAATAAATGAACAAACAGAATAGAAACAAACTCATAGATACAGAGAACATTTTGATGGTTACCTGATGTGAGGGGAGTGAGTGAAAAAGGGGAAGGAATTAAGAAGTACAAATTGGTAGTTACAAAATAGTAACTTTACGTGGGGATGTAAAATATAGCAAAAGGAATCTAGTCAATAATATTGTAATAACTATGTACGGTGTCAGATGGGTACTAGATTTATCAAGGTGATCATTTCATATAAATGTCTAATCACAATGTTGTACACCTGAAACTAATATAGCATGCCAAATATCATTTAAAAATAAAAAAAAAATTTAGAAAGAAAGAACAAAGTCAAATTTTGTTATAAGGAAGAAAGACAATAATAATTGTTGGGCCGCAAACAGTGTCTGCCATGGAGATGATGCTCAGTGCTAAATGAACAGTTCAGACACGTATTATAACAGCAAGAGAACACATTGTGGTGTTATCTGAATAAGCCTGGCAAATTTCGTGAAGAAAGACACTAGTTTCAGAGAGGGCTTTTCAGGAAGGAGACAATGACCAGGAGAGAGGAACATTTAAGGATTGATGGGCAATGGAAGGAAGTGATTGACTGGAGCAGTGAAGTCTATGGGAGCCTAAGAAAGACTTGAGCTTAGAGAACCTGGGGATAGGAATAGTGAGGCGATCTCCACAGACCTGTCCCAAAGTGCTTATTTCATCCTCCCTGGAATATTTTAGGATGAGAAAATTATCTTCCAGAGTCTCTAGTCAGGATTACTGAATCATTCTTTGTGGTTACCAAATATAACAGCTCTCCTGGGATAGCTATTTACTATGCATAATGACACCTTTGATGGTCAGTTTTATGTGACAACGTGGTAGGCTCTGGTGGCCAATCGTTGGTCAAACACCAGTCTAGGTGTTGCTGTGAAGGTATTTTTAAAGATGTGATTAGTATTTAAAACAGTAGACTTAGAGTAAAGCAGCTTACCCTCCATAATGTGGGTGGGCCTCATTCAATCAGTTGAAGGCCTGACGAGAAAAGACTGAGGTCCCTGAGGAGGAAAGAAATCTGCCTCCACACTGCCTTCAGACTCACGACTGTGACATTAACTCCTGTTGGAGCTTCCTGGCTACCAGCTTGCCTTGTTGGTTTCAGACTTGCCAGCCTTCACAACTGTATAAGGCAATTTCTTAAAGGAAACCTCTCTCTCTACATATAGATGAATCCTATTGGTTCTGTTTTTCTGGAGAACCCTGACTGATAGTGCATCTCTGATGACAGCAATCTCCTCCTATTTTGAAGATGAGCTTGGATTTTAGGATCTTGCTTTAGCCCAGCAAGATCTTTGAAATAACATTTATCTCACCTTTATTATGCGAATGCAGTTTGCCTTGTTAAATGACCAGGAGGTCAACATGCATGGCCCCTTCCCGGAATCAGGGTTCCTGAGTGTCAGAGCCGGCCAAAAGTGAACCTCGTTTCTGAATGAGGAAAATGAGGTTGGGCAGACTAGCCCTGGGGAAGGTCACTATGTTAGTTTCCACTGTGTAGTTAGCAAGTCACGTGAAAGAGAGAGGCTTGAAAGATCATCTATAAATACCTTAAATCTAATCCAGGTGTCCTGGGTGCAGTTTCCAGGGGAAATAAGAAAGCTTTCATATAAAAAATTGCACTGGCCTCTGTATGAAAAAAAAAAGAGAGAGAGAGAGAAAGAAATTATTTGGAAAAATGGAGATGAACTGAATAAAATTTATAAAAAGAGAATTCAGACAGACTCACCTGAGAGATGTATCTCAAGTGCTGCCCTAGAAACTTGAGAACCTATCCCCTGTGGCGGGAACATTCCTGAAGAGGACATTGGTGCATCTGTTATTAAAGTTATGCTGTTGTCTCCAAGCTCCACCCCAGCCTTCAAAGCTCTGCCATAGAAGCTGGGACTAGGACTCTGCAAATTACTTTTCTCCTTTGTCAGCCAGTAGGAGAGTGCTGGAGGAAGGTGCTGGAAGGTAGAAGGATCCCACAAGATACTTGCTCTTTCCTTTTGCTTGCTGTTTTTGTGCCATTTGAGCAAGGGTCCTTCATTCTGGTAGCTGTAGTTGGTTCCAGGCCAACGTCTCTCTATATTCCTAGAATTAGCCTAATTGTACCCTGACAAAGTTGCCAGCTTTAGCCACACAGGGACCCGTCTTTTGTTGTCTCAGTCTCAGCTCTGCAGGGCCCCTTCTTCCAGCTTCTAAATTCTGACAACACCAACCTCTTCTCTTTCTGCTTCCAGCCTTAGGAGATAGTTGTTCCTATAGTTACTATCTGTGTGTTCAACCCATTCCTTATATTAAATTCTTTCTGTTGAATTATCTAGGGTGATTTCTGTTTGAACCCTGAGCGACACAAATACCAGCCATTAACGATCTATTAGCCAACAAATTCCAATTCTCTCTCTCTGTCTCTCTCTGTCTCTCTCTTACACACACACACACACACACACACACACACACTTGTTTACCATGCATCTCTCTGATTAGAATTGACTTCTCATGTAGAATTTCCACAGGGAGAATTTGTTGTTCAGCAAACACATAAACCATGTACAGTCCACTTGAGAGTTATACCTTTCATTTGAAGGCTGTTTTTATACATCCATTTCTGACAGCTTTCTTTTGGCCATGGAGACCGATCCACTCCCAGCGATGTGTTTCCTGCACTTGCCTAATGAGACTCAGACCCCAAATTCTGTTAACGCCACCAAGGCGATGACACCCTGACCAGTCGTCCGCCTTCTCTCGCGTTCCTCTTCTGATTTTGCCTCATATGGATGCCAAGCATGAACCTGTTTTTTCTTCGAATGGCAAGAGTTGATACTGAGAGACAATGCGCTCTTTCCAAAAACACCATGTTCCTTTCTTTTAATTCTTCTCCAAATAAAACTCTTCTGGAAAAGATCTGAAAAGGCCTTCGCTATCAAAATATAAATGACCAATACAGCTAAACTACCTTGTCTCGGGACTCTTTTAACTTTATTTACGTTTTAATATACCTCTAGTTTGTTTAAATCAAAGGGAACAAGCCTTGGTTTTAGAACCTCGGGACTCAAAGAGCTGAGTACAGGGAAGGTTTTCAGTGGGAAAGGGTAGAGAGAGGGGAGCCGCACTCCCCTGTGCCTGAAAGTCACGCAAACGAATGCCTTCTTTAGCTACCCTTCAAGCTGGCACTGATATAAAGGCATGTTCAGTCTCACTCAGTTCTTGCCTGTCCCTTGCCAGACCATAGCTGATCTCCTTTTGGCCAAGGCCACAGTGGCACACCCTGGGGGAGGCCATGAGGTACCTACACATCTCATACAGCTTTCTTTGTAAAGCTAAATAAACATTTACCTCTGGCTGACAGAGCTGCTTCACAAAGCTGAGTTTGCACACATATTCCTGTCCACCTCTGCTGCTCCTGGTGGTAGTTGTGCCAACATTCTGGCTGGACTCGTGGGGCCAGCTGAACAATCAAGATTCAGTGGCAGTCTCCGTGCATCTTAGCAGCTGGATGTCCCCGGGCATCTTCTGTGAGCTTTCACAGACAGAGACAGGGGTGCAGAAGTGGGACTCCAGCTTCTCCCAGATTTTGCCTGGGGCAGATTCTAGATATTTTCAATACTCAGCACGCAGGAAAGAAATTATGCCTAACTCTAATTCACTTCTTTGAACAAGGGACATTGACAAAGTGTGTATGAAATGACAACCCCAAGTAAGATTTAATAATAAGCCAAATTTTAAAATGCATTAATGGGAAGGTACTGGAAGTAGATAAGAAGACCTGTACTGAGAGGCTAGGGATTCTTCTCTGGGTCAGATTTGCTACTCTCCATGGATGAACTTGAACAATTAGGTAAATTTTTTCAGACCGACATCCTTTTGTCTGCAAGATGATAAGGGTGGAGTTTTTTCAAGCTTCTCTGCATGCTGTCTGTATTGGTTTGCTGGGGCTGCTATAACAAAGTGGCACAAATCGGGTGGCTTAAATAAAGGAATTTATTGTCTCATATTTCTGGAGGCTGGAAGTCTGAGATTAAGGTGTCAGCAGAGCTGGATCCTCCGAGGGCTACGTGGGGGAAGCCGTACTGTGTCTGTCTCCTGGCTTCTGGTGGTTTGCTGCTATCCTGTGCTGTTCCTTAACTTGTAAGTGCATCACTCTGATCTCTGCTCTCATCTTCACATGGCATCCTCTCTGTGTGCATGTCTGGTTAGGCCCCACCCTAATGACCTCATCTTAACATGGTCATCTATGAAGACATTCTTTCCAAATAAAGCCATACTCACGAATATTGAGGGTTAAGACTTCATCTTTTGGGGTGATACAATTCAACTCATAACTCTCTGACCTCAGATTCTTGTGGGCAGGCCTCCTGGCAGTTACAAAGCTAGCCTTCTTTCTGCAGTCAGCCTGTCATTGGTCTTCCCCTGCTTCTCTGTAGGAAGGCAGGAGGACAGATGGGAGCAAGTCATGATGATACCTTCCCAACGATGTATCACTAGGCAAGTCACTTTGCCTCTCTGAGCCTCTGTTTTCTTATCCATAAGATGGGGATAATAGGTTTACTGAGAAAAGTCAGTGAGCTAAAGAAAAGAGGTACTTGGCTGGCACATGGTAAGTGCTCAAGAAATTATAAATATTATTATTATATCTGTAGTTAAGGAAAGAGCGGGTCAGTGATTTCTAACCCTGGCTGCACATTAGACTCTTCTTGGTGAACTTTTTAATAGCTGTTGGTGCCCGGCCCTACTAGAGAGTCTTACTCAATTGGTCTAGGACGGAATCCAGGCACTGATATATTTAGAAGCTTCCCGGTTTATTTTATTACGCAGCCAGGATTGAGAATCACTAGAATAAATGAAAGGACTGAAAACACCATTGGAAATTCTCAATGCAGTTGAAAGTCAGAAGAGATTGACTTGTAGCCACTCAGCCAGATGGCCCAGGTTGTGGCAGCTGCCAGAGACTGCTCTTAGAAGACTTGTGAATTAGGTGACCTAGATTTCAGAGTCACTTCTTGCCTTGTGGTCTCCCTGTAAAATTGTTTACAGACCTCCCTGATGACGGGGTATCCCCACTGAGACACTGCTCTGGGACTTTTCTCCCACAGCAATATTCCATCTACTTGCTTGTTCATAGGACCTGGGTGCTATGCTTCCCTAGTCTCCAGCTCCACGTCTCTTTCAAGGTCCTCAGTAAGAGCTAATGCCAGATGACAGCTTGATGTACTGCTCTCTCCACAGGGATATTTGCCTAAGAGTACTCAGCACAGAACACAATGAAGAAATTTTGGACACCTAAGGGTAGACCCCTTTGGATGGGAACTACTTGCATTGAATACTCAAGCATGACTCTTAAGGTCCCTAAGGTCTCTCCATGAACTGGAGAGCTTTTATTTTACAAAATCTCTCTCTCACTCTCTAACTCCATTCCCAGCACCAAATTCTTTCAATGTGTAAATGTGGGCTCTGGAGGCAGCTGTTCTAACAATTGCAGGAGTGACGCAACTTGCTTCAGGAGATGGCTTTGGTCCTCAGGCCCTTTTGCTGAGTGCGAGGGGCAGCTGAGGGCAGTCTTCTTGCCTCTTCCTTCTCTCCAGCTGTTCTGCTGCATCATCAACACGCCTGGCTTCTCCGGGCTTTGGCTTTCTCACAGTGCTCCCCTTGTCCACTTAGCTTCAGACACTTGCGATCCACCCACCCCTTTCAGTCCCAGAGTCTCTTCAGTCTTCCTGGGGGAGGGCCAGTGAATTTATATCATGTGAGTGAATGAGTAATATTAAATGAAATGATATGTAAATAGAAGCAATTGTTAATGACGAACCTGTATAAATTCTCTTAATTTATTATCGCAAAGACATTAGGAATGTCCATTTGCTCTTTGGCTGAATTCATGAAAAGTCTAGCGAGCAAAATAAAGGAAATGAGAATTCTCTCCATCCTGAACTACTCAGAGCAGCCTGTTTGGTCTGTCAGTTTCCATTTCTTCAATTTCAATCAAGACTATGTCAGAAGGAAGAGTAGCCGGAGACAAATAACATTCTTTTAACGGGAAACAGGACATTGTATCTTTGTCTGGTGATCGGCGACTTGGTTAACTTCATTTAAACTTTGGCTTTTGAAAACTCAAGGGACAAGGAAATAAAACGGAGGACTGGGAAATGTGTTTGCTAAACCCAGAGACTCTGTACCTGAATCCAGCTCAGTGTTCTGGAGTCACCCAGCTGCCTCCCGCTGCTGGCGTTTGGAAGGGGAAATGAGTTCCGTTAAGCTGGGCACAGGGGGAAATGCTGACTGCGCAGGGGGAGCTCCCACGATTGCCATTGCAGACAGAATTGTTGCAGTTAAGCTCAGATTTCCTGGCAAGCCCCAGGGTCAGTTTTTCCAAAAGACATCTTAGACCACAGAGGCACCGCCTTTCCATATCTAATCACAAAAGCAAACGCTTGGACACACGCTCCCTGTTTCCAGCTGGTTGCATATGTTTTCTTCACACTTTGACAAAAAACATGCCAAGGTGTGACATTTATGAACCCCACCAACTGGGAGCTGTGCACACAGATCCGTTGTGCCTGTGATGTGGGAAAGTGATGAATGGGCTGTTCTGCATGGGGAGGAGGACTGCTTTCCCTCTGGCATGCCTGCAGCCTTATTTATTACACACCAAAGTATAAAAACCACCCGGCTGGCTGCAGCTCTGTCTCTAGCTCTGGCATTCGCCCGAGGAGACCACGGCGCCTGGAGCCCCAGCCATCTTCTCCAGGACGCTCTGTGGCTCCGTTGAGAATCATGCTGGGGCAGCTCGTCTGTTGGCACCTGCTGGCTTTATTTTTCCTCCCATTTTGCCTGTGTCAAGATGAATACATGGAGGTGAGCGGAAGAGCTAATAAAGTGGTGGCGAGAATAGTGCAAAGCCACCAGCAGACTGGCCATAGCGGCTCCAGGAGGGAGAAAGTGAGAGAGCGGAGCCATCCTAAAACTGGGACTGTGGATAATAACACTTCTACAGACCTAAAATCCCTGAGACCAGATGAGCTACCACACCCCGAGGTAGATGACCTAGCCCAGATCACCCCATTCTGGGGCCAGGTACTTAGAATTCTCTTCTAAGGATTACTGTGCAAGCTTCATGAGTTTTGTTGTTCTTGCTCTCTTCTGCTATGATTCTGGGGATGAATGCTTTTGAGAAGTTTGCTGAGCTGCTTGTGGGTCTCTTTCTGGGTTGCTCTGGGATACAGAGGGGACTGCGGATCTCGGTTGGAAGACCAGCAGAGGTAGCGTGGATGTGCTGGGGTAAAGAGAGGCTGCAGCACCGTCCTTGCCTTTCTTCTGGGGGTGCAGAAAGGCGTGCTGACCTTTGCCGATAGAAGAATGGCTGGAGAGAATCATCTGCTGATCATAAGAGAATTAAACTTTCTTAATCCTTCCCAGCAGGGAGAAGCTGCCCATTGAGTTTTTCACTTTGACTTGCAGTTTACTGTGACAGTTTGTGCCAGGCTTGTTGATTTGATTTATAGCATTCTAGGTTGCTAAGTTTCTATGCTCAGCCTGTTTAAAAACCGACCAAAGAGTTCAAACAAAACAAAACGAAAAGACTATGTCTTTAAAATGCAAAGCTTTTTATATGACTTAATGCCTGCTAATCACCGAGGACTTGATTTATTTCTCAGAGTATAAGCTTAGCAATAAGGAAACATCTTTAACTCTTTTAGGGCACTATGGGAGTGTGTTAAGGTTTCAGTGTAGTGAATGGCAAACTAGTGAAACTCAATGTAATTTAAAACATTAAGAACAGGAAGAAAGTCTTTTTAATGTCTTCATGTAAAAAATTATTTTAGAATTTTTTAGTCGAGGTATACTTGACATAATGTTATATTAGTTTAAGGCGTGTAACATAAGGCAGAAAGAGATTTTGGTTTACCTTCTAGATATCAAGCATGCTGAAATCAGATGGTGGGGCAAGGAGAGTTACTTTGAAGTATATAATCTTTGAACAAATAGGTTTACTGCAAGAACTGACTGCTTCAGTGCATTAAATAGGCCCCGAAAAAGCAACTGCAGTTGATACCTAACCCCTCGAACCACAGATGGGAGTTTGGGTTGAGGCCGGTCATCTGATCAGACCAAGATCTCACACAGAAGCCACAGTAGATCTGGGACTGACCTTGAATTTCTGATTCTTCCACATACTGCAGTTGCCCAAACTGTCCTGTGGGCCTGTGTTAAGAAAAAATTGTTTCTCTAAGGAGCCACAGAAGAAACGATAACCTTTAAAGGCACACTCTTTTTTTTTAAAACCACTTTCAGAGATTGTCTTTTCGTTTGACAATCTTTTGGCTAAAGGGTAATGGATGCTAATTTCTGTTTTCCATAGTGGTGAAGATGTTTTCATTTTTGTCCAAGCCCTGATCTGGACTTTCCTTTTCAATAGATGAGATCTTTGCTGGATCCTTCCTGGTTATGACAGTGTGAACCCCCAAAGGCAGCAGAAGACAGATATAGACTGTCATTGGTCATTATTTCTTGGCAACTAACACCTAGCAGGCCACTGAAATTCCAAATTAATTTCTATTCCACTCCACCTTCTAGTCCCCCTAAGCATCAGATGAGGGGGGCAAGAAGTTACTTTCTGGCTGTTTTTTAAGCCGAGAGGGGCTTTTAAACTCCTCCAGGTTCCTGAAATATTTCCAAACGAACCCCCAACAGGAGATTTAGATACTCAGATTTAGTCCTTGGTATTCGAGAGCAGCGGTCCCCAGCCTTTTTGGCAACAGGGACAAGTGCTCCTATGAGAATCTAATGCCTTTGAGGTGGAGCCAAGACAGTGATGCTAGCGCTGGGGAGCGGCTGCAAATGCAGATGGAGCTTCGCCTGCTGGCCTGCTGCTCACCTTTTGCTCTGCGGCTTGGTTCCTAACAGGCCACAGACCAGTACTGGTCCACGGCCCGGGGGTCGGGGAGCCCTGTTCCAGAGGCTTTCAAAGCAACTCGTCCGCCAGTGGATATGGAGACCGCGTCGAATTTTAGAGTGGACTGTGTTCTTCCTTCTTTCCTCACTTCCCCTACTTTTCTTCTTTTATTTTAATTCTCCTTTGCCTCACTTATTCTCTCACCAATCATATCCTGTGCTTCTACTACGCGCCGAGCTTTAGGATGGGTATAAATATGACCGGGTTCTTATCTCTGAACAGTTCCGAAATTGCAACGGGGCTATTTAAATACCGTGTCACAAAGTCAATCCACAGAAGGCAGTTAGGGAAAAAGTGTCAGAGTGGTGGCGACCGCTAAGCTGGATCTGAAAGACGAGACAAAATGATGACTATCCATGGAAGAAATAAACTAATATGTGCCACAGCAAAGAGACTTGAGAGAGCCCGTGAGGAGTGCGTGTGCCTGAGGCTCCTGAGGTGTGGGAGGAAGACGTGGGATGATTTTGGGGCCAGGCTGGAGAATTCCGTTGTCTGGTTAGATCTTACTTTGCCAGCAAAAATGTTGCTTATTTACTTACAGCAGGGCAGTGAGGTGGTCAACTCTGTGCTCTTGGATGACTCTGCCACAGGCTTTGTGATGGATTAGAGTGTGTGCAGAGACAGTGGCAAGCAGACCGGGGCTCTCTCTGCCTGGCATTTTCTTCTCTGCAGCTCTTCATCATTCGCCTTTAAGAATCTCTCCCTCTTTCCACTTCCCTTCTGGGGGAAAGTGACTTCCTTCTTCCTTAGCTTAAACAAGGAGAGAGGGAATGTTTCCCAGAAGTTACTTACTGGGAGTAGAGCTCAATTCTGAGTAGCTGCTCCTAGGCCTCCATCTCTAAAATGGATGGTACTTGTCTTAGAGTCACCTTCCTCATCTCGTGTCACTCGTTTGCATGTCCTCGGTGTTCAAATTTGACTTAACTTTGGAAAAGGGGCTGATAAACTTAAGAGGGTGGTATACGGTAACTATCTAATATGTATTCTCCCTTACCTAGGAGAAAACTTCTCAATTAAGACATCTTGCCAACTCATTCTAAGACTGTACCAAAGGCTCACTAACTTTGTCCCACTTGACTGAACTTTGAAAGACAAGGCCAGTGGAGGAACATGTGAAATGTTGCATAGCGGTTCTCCGAAGGTGCCCGACTAGTAGTAACCAGAGCTCTCTCCCTGTCTTGGTGGCAGCTCTAGGCTCTGGAAGTGCCCCAGGTAGCACGGACATGCACCTCGTCCCAGTTAGCTCCGATACTGAGCAACCCCATCTCCTCATGCCTAGATGCCAGACTTTAAAACAAAATCTTTCGAAGTCATCATCTGAGGCTTTGGCAAAGGCTTTAGTATCTTTGCATCTTAGAGCTGGAAAGGAAATTCATGACCATCTTGCCCAATCCTCTAATTTAGTAGACAAAAAAAAAAAAAGATGTCTGGGGAAAAATGAGTTCACTAGAGTCACGCAGGACTGAGATGGGAATTCAGATTCCTGTTCAGTCATCTTTCTAACATTCTTAACATCTCAGTATTTCAATTCTATTCTTAAACAAATGATTCTCTCCTCTCGCCGCCCCTCCCTCCGGCACCCTCGCCCTTTCTTCTCTAAAATCCATTTTTAGAAGAGTCCCAGATTTCTTGGAACTTAAAGAGCTGTATTTCACATTAACAAAATCGCAGCAGGAAATGATGGAATACTTACTTCTCAGATTGCATCTTTGGATTAGAAAGTTGGGCGGTGCTGTGGTGTCTGACTTTCCAAGTGTCTGGAAGCCCTTGTCTCAAACCGATTACTTCACTGATTTTCTTCTCCTCTACTAGTTTCAGTTTCAAAAAAGGTTTCCGTAGATTTTCACGTCTGTACACGCTTGAGTCTGGTGGGCTGAAGACTAGACCAAGAGCTAGCTCCCAATCATTAACTCCTGATCACTCAAGCCTTGAGCTTTCAGCTGCTTCAGGAGAATGCCCGGACTGCAGACACTGTTCTGTATTTTCCCCAAATAGCTTGGTGGAAATCTTTAGGGAAAAGGAATGAGAGAGTGAGGAAAAAATCCAAGCCCATTTTTGATTAACAAAAAAGTAAAGTCTAAATGTACAGCAATGTGAAGCTCCGATCTACTTTTCTGCTTGGATTTCTAATAATGGAGAAAACGGGAACTTTCTATTTTTCTTCCTTTCTTCCACTCTCTCTCCCTTTCTCCCCCTCTCTCTCTTCTTTCCTTCTTCCCTCTCTCTTTTCCTTTTTTAAATGAATCCCTTAGCAACAACATGCTGTTTTCAAGAAACTGTTGAATTACAATCGGTGTCTAGGAAAGTTTCCACAAGTATTTTGTATGACAGAATTAAAAGGCAAGTTGCCAAATTAGATGAGACTCCAAATTTGATGAGCAACTCCGACTCTTCTTCCAGTCACCTTCAACCAGCTCTCTAGCTTCCCGAAGTGAAAGCACAAATTTTAGAAATTTATCTTTGAATAAATGAGCATTTAACTCATGTCATATATGAATTCATTTAGTACCTTTTAAGTATTCATTAAATATGGTTCAAACGATACGATAATTTAAATTTTGAAGTGGAATATAAAATAGAAAATCATGTTAAATACTTTTTCATAGGAAGTCAAAATCGTTTCTAGAGAAACAACTTCTCTGATGTACCACCGTGGATCTTAATGTTTATCAACTGCAGTTTAATATTTTAAAAATATTTTTGAGTGGCTTCTCAAAGGAAACCCAACTTAAAATGAGATAATTAACAAAAGTTCTTGAACTAATACTTCATTTGTTTAATTTCCTAAGATAATTTGAGGGTGTCATGGCTGTTTGAAAAGGTAATATTACCATTCAGAATTTCTAAGAACTCTTAACCCAATATTATGAATTATAGATAGTCTTAATATCTTTATTTGAAGTTGGTAATTCTTATCATTTGAGGACCATCTACTCAATCTAGTTACATGTGAGGATTCTGGCAGCTGGGGATGAGGGGATGCGTCTAGGTCCACTTTCGGAGGTTCTTCTTCTGTTGCCATCAGTAGCAGCAGCAGAATACTTCTCAGGAATACTGCCCCCACCCCCACCCCACTCACGCTCCTTCCCCAAAAGCATGTTCTTCTACTGACTCTCTTGTTTCCTTTTCCTTTTGATCTTCAGTTCACCTTAGCTACTCTCTGACTCTTTTGCCATTGCCATCCCCACCCCGCACCATCTTTACTGATGTTGCTATGGGTTGTTTAGAGTTCAATTTACCTAGGGAAGAGGCCAGAGGAAATTCAAAAGTCTTAGTTACTCACAAATACCTTTCTCTGAAGCTTATCTCTGTATCTTTTTAAAGTCTCCACCAACCGGAGGACTGCCCCCAGACTGCAGCAAGTGTTGTCATGGAGATTATAGCTTCAGAGGTTACCAAGGGCCACCTGGACCTCCCGGCCCCCCTGGCATTCCAGGTAAGGATGAGGGAGATGCACTTTTGCCAGTCTAATTACAGACTGTGCCAAAATATGAGCCAGGGTGAACCTAACCATTTTGAGATCACTTGTGTGTCATCCAAAGCGTACGCGTGGAAAATCCAAAAGAGAATTGCGTTGACTGGGCTTATAGAGACAGTTTAGGTGGAACACTATAAACCATATAAAATTGATTATCTATACCACACAAAGGATCTTACAGGCATTAGTCACCCTGGGACACCAGATTCACAGGCTGGGAGTCTGTTCACAAGCATGAGTGTGGAACTACCTGATTTTAGCGGTCTAAACTCTTCTCAAGTGACAGAGCAGGCTGACCTTGCCTAAATAGTTCCTGTTAGGAACAGTTTTGTCATTAGCACATTAATCTGTCAACACAGTCAAAGTTCATTTATTTGGAAGGATTGCAAGCCAGATATGAGTACCCGACCAAAGGTAGCAGGCAAAAATTAATAGCAAAAGTCCTGAAATTCAACAATTAAACAAATACAAGGTATAGAAATTGTCTCTTAGTAGCAAAATAAAGAGTCAAAATCATTATCTAAGTCATGCTTTCAAAATTATTATAATTTTTTTTATCAGTGATTTTACTTTTTCCACGGTTATGAAAGTGGTACAGGTCCTTTGTAAAAGAACTTGAAAAAGACAGAAATTATATAGAATGACACAAAAATCACTCATGTTCTATCCATTCAGGAGAAAAGAACACTGTAAACATTGTTCAGTAATTTGTTCTAGTCTTTTTTCCCTTTGGATATTATATATACACACACGTATAGTATTCCGGATATTATATATACACACATGTAGTATCATATTATCCCTATTGATTTATAACCTTTTTATCTAAAACATAAATATTATTCAATGGTATTAAATATTTTTCTTTAGCATTCTTTTTGTGACTATAAAACATCGTTTACTGGGTTGAACCATTTTTTACTTAGTACATCCAATTTTGGTGGACATTTAGGTGGTTTCTAATCTTTGCTATTGTAAATGATGCTTTGATAATCAGTCTTCTACATGTTTTTCATCCAGGTCTTGCTTTATAGGAAAAAGAGGCTTTGGAGCCTTAAGAGTATCTAAGGTTGTTTTCAGTGTCCCATTTAAAAGAGATCCCATTTGATGATGCCTCCACGGTTGTATTTGGGCTTGTTTCAAATGGACCCCCTTTACAATTGAGTTTGTACATGTTTGAAGAAAGGAGATGTGTGCAAATGGACGGGGAGTATGAGTGACTGGGTTTTCTCACGTGATGATGTCTGGTTGTTTAAGGAAACCATGGGAACAATGGCAATAATGGAGCCACTGGCCATGAAGGGGCCAAAGGTGAAAAAGGAGACAAAGGTGACTTGGGACCACGAGGGGAGCGGGGGCAGCATGGCCCCAAAGGAGAGAAGGGCTACCCGGGGATTCCACCAGAACTGCAGGTAAAATGTCCTCAACACATCTCCAGGTGACTTCTAGATTGTCCTGATCATCAATCAGGGTCCGCGAGTCAGAAGGCGTGAGCGCTTCCTCAAGTGCTCACCAATGCTGAGTAAAGCTGAATCTCAGTTTGTTCATCTGGAGCACAGGATGTTTGTGTGAGGTCTGAGCTGTTCGGAGTGCTTTGCAATTATCCTTAGGAAGCAGGGAAATTTATGAAGGGTGAAATTTAACTCCTCAATAGATCAAGTACAAGACAATCATGAATATCAGTTCATCTCTCATTTTCCAAAAGAGAAGATATATGAAATAAAAAGGTTCCCGGCAACGCGAATACATAAACTTCTGGATATATAAAATATTATAAGTAGATATTTGACCATTCCAGTTATTTCCTAATTTTATTGCATTTACATACCGCATATAAATCGCATATATGGATTTTAATGTATAAATATTGCTTTCTATCAACTCAGATTTTGTGGCACGATTTTTATCTAAACTTTTCTCATCAGTATCTTTTTTATCATTAGAGACATTTTATTTTGAGTTATCCACCTACAGATTTCCAGATCAGATTATATTCATTTTAGCTTCAAGTGTATTTAATCCATTTATGAGGCTATAATTGAATATTTTATCCCAAGCTCACGTACTCATTTGTCTATTTTTTATTTTTTAAATGATCTTCAAAATTTTTGATGCCAATAACATGTAAAACTTGAAAATATGAAGTTCTAGGGGGCTGGGAGAATGGGGTGAAGGGTTAAAGAAGTACAAATTAGTAGTGGATAGTTGGTCACAGGGATGGGGAGCATGGCAGTGGAAATGCAATTAGCATTAATATGATGGCTAGGTGAAGGGCCAGGGAAGGGAGGGAGCAATGGGGAGATTGTTTTATGAACTATATAGATGTCTAACCAATGTACTGTATACTTGAAACTAATTTAAATAAATAAATTTTAAAAAATACAATGTGAAGTGTGGTCACCAAGAAAACTACTGGATTACTTTTATTTTTGGCTAATATTTTTTAAATTGATCTTCCAAGGGACTCCTGTGAACAGTGAAAGTTAGCATCTTGTATTAAAGTTGTTTCTAGCTGGTATGTCTTCCTGAAACAGTAACTTGCGGTTAAAATAAATTGAGGAAATGTACAGTAATATGAGAGACTTTTAAAGAACTAGGATATAAAGCAACTCTTGTCCGAAAGATCACTGGGGAAAAACTTTGCCTTTGCATTGGGCATATATAGTCGTCATTTGACCACGGATAAATTCCACCATTTTTCTGGGCATTGCAAACTAAAAGGTCCTGTGTATTACTTTGACGGCTTTTATGGTTTTGTAACTTTTTAAATGAATGCTGTTTAATAATTTTAGCAACCTGGGATCCCTGTGCCAATATAAATTTACAAAGGAAAGGAGACATATTCTCCTTGGCAAGTTAAATTTACCTAATAAAGTGGATGATAGACATTCTCAAAGCTAGAAACTCTAATCCCAAGCCTGTGAATGGTTGTACCTGGGCTAAGGGGCCCTGGAATAGCCTGTTTAATGAAGAACACCTTAAGTAATTATTAAATTTGCTTCATTAACTATTTGACCCTAAAACTACAATATAATCATTTGGGAGTACTATTTTCACCTGTTTTAAAGGAGGTATCACACGGGAGGAAAGACTGGCCTTAGGCAGATTGTAAAGGAGGGTGACTTCTGGGACCCTTCATTTCTATTTTTAAATAACTTCTCTGGTGTCACCTATGGGGACATCCTTCTGCATCCTGTGCCCTCATGCTGTCTTTCTGACTGTCAAGATCCTTTCTATGTTGATTCTCTCAGACCTGCCTTCCCCCCAAGTCTTCCAGAACTTCAAATTATTTGACCTCTCATCTATCTCCCTAAGATTTTTATTCATTGAAAACAGATGATCCGAGCAGGTTAAAGAAATTATAGATCTAATTCACACTCAGTTTCAATGACTCTTTTGGACAGGGGTTTGGCATTGATTTTCAAATGTGACTCTCCAATGGTGGTACAATTCCCATGTGTGGGTTTTTCTCATATCACCAAGCAATTCTCCAACACCAGCTTAGCCGGTGTCCTGCAATTCGACTGAATTCTGACACTACCTGAAGACATCATCGGATCCCACAGGATAAGGGCTTAGTCCTACAAGACTGTCCCTCCCCCTTCAGATGCCAATTACAAGTCCAAGTTGTCACCTGTGCTTCTGACTGTCCAGCTAGAGATGGAAGATTTCAACAATCCCCTCCTTAGGTTTGATTAATATGCCAGAGTGGCTCATAGACTCAGAAAAATATTTTACTTGCTGTATCACTGATTTATTGTAAAAGGTTATAACTCAGGAACATCAAAATAAAAGAGATGCATAGAGCAAGGTATAGGCAGAGGGTGTGGAGCTTCCGTGCCCTCTCTGAGAACATGCGCCACTCTCCCCAAATCTCTTTGTGTTTACCAATCCGGAACCCCTGGAACTCCTTTCTTTTGGGTATTTATGGAGGGTTAATTACATAGTCATGATTGATTAAATCATCAGACTTCGGTGATTGAACTCAATCGCCAACACCTCTTTCCTCTCAGAGGTTGGAAGGTCCGGGTGGGACTGAAACTTTCAACTTTCTAATCACATGATTGGCTCCACTGGCAACCTGCCCCAACTTTAGCTTATCTATGCTGCTTTGCAAAAGTCACTTCTTTAACATAACAAAGATACTGTGATCACTCTTGGGAGGAGATGAAGACTAAATGTATATTTATCACAACTCTTTTGGGGAAAGACTAACACAGGGTAAACGAAAGTAAAAAGTCGTTTGGCTACTGGGCTTCTCAGATCTTTAATATTCTAATGTGCATTTAATAGCTATAAGTGGAAGATTTCACCAAAATAATCCCAATATTATTTGATAATAGAATTTTAATATTTCAGAAAGCATTATAAGGTCTAATGTTCCTTGAAACACATGATCAGAACTGTCGATATATATGATCACTTTAATGGCTACATAGCACAAAAATGTTAGAAATGTTAGAAATTACCATGATTTATTTAATTCATTCTCTATAGATTAATGTTTAATTGACTTCCCACCTTGCTGTTACAAATAATGTTGAAATAAACTTACATGTATAAAAATCTCATTTCTTTAAAATAGATTGCCTATTAATTCACTGTCAACTCCATCCTTAGATTGCATTCATGGCTTCCCTGGCAACTCACTTCAGCAATCAGAACAGCGGGATTATCTTCAGCAGTGTGGAGACCAACATCGGCAACTTCTTTGATGTCATGACTGGTAGATTTGGCGCCCCAGTATCAGGTGAGCTGTAGAGATTAATGAATGACCGAAATAGTCAATCTAGCAATCAGGAAGGAAGGAAGGAAGGAAGGAAGGAAGAAGGAAGAAGGAAGGAAGGAAGGAAGGAAGAAGGAAGGAAGGAAGGAAGGAAGGAAGGAAGGAGGGAGGAGAGGGAGGGAGGGAGGAAAGGATGAAGAGGGAGGGAAAAAAGAAAGGAGAGCACTCAGGGAGTTGAGAACTTTTTCTGATTTCGGTTAAAAAAAGCAGCTCATATATAGATTTCTGTTGGATTTTAAAGTAAATTAATTATAATCTCAAAAGAATTTTAATAATGATGGCCATAGTTACTAAGATTATTATCTCTGATTTGAACTGAATCAAATAATCCCTAAGAGGGCATAGTTACCTCTGAATTTAAAAGCCCTCAGATCATAATTCTCACAGTTTAAATATGTCATAACACTGTCTTATCCTTGCCACTACTCCGAGGAAGAGCTGATCCTTTTTTAAATTAAAAAGAAAAAATTTTTTTGAACACTTCTGTATTCATTTTCCATTGCTGCTATAATAAATTACCACAAACCAAGGAGCTTAAAACAACATGAAACTATTCTCTTACAATTCTGGAGGTCAAGTCCAAAATCAGTCCAACTGGGCGAAACTCTAGTATAGGCAGTGTCAATTCTTCTGGAAGCTCCAGAGGCTTGCCTATTTTCATTTTTAGAGGCTGCCAACATTCCCTGTCTCTTGGCCACATCACTTCAATCTCCGTGTGCATTGTCACATCACCCTCTCCTCTCAGATTCTGACCTCCTTGGCTCTCTTATAGGAACAGTCTTGGGTCCGCCTGAATAATCTAGGATAACCTCTTCATCTCAAGATCCTGAATTTAGTAACACCTGCAAAGTCCCTATTGCCATCTAAGGTAACATTCACAGACGCTGGAGACTTTAGGCCATGAGCATATTTGGGAGTGATGAGACAAAGAAGCCTGATTTCTGTCATTACAGTAACACAAAGACCTGAAAACCATACTGCAAGTGTGTTGTCTCTGGTTTCATTACCTTCCCTTGCAGAAGAAAACCATGTGTGGATATAACATATATTTTCTTTTGTATTTCCAGCTCTAGGAATTTCATTTTTTCACCGTCTGGTTTCTTAGTCTGCTCTTTCTAAAATGCTCCTACAATCTACTTTTTTATAGTAGTCATCATTATTTTTTTTTATGAAAATTAAGATCCTTTCCTGTCATTATGATTCCAGCTGCATCTTCCCGAGGCATTGAAAATTGGTGTGTGTGTGTGTGCATCTAATGAGAGGTTTTGTAAAATGTAAAAAGCTAAACATATATACACTACTTTCTTTGAGTCCTCTAATTTTTATCTGCTTTTACTTTGCATATGTAGACCAGTCTCTAGGCCTATAAATGAACATGACCGACTTTTATATCATTTCCTTTATTTCCAACACATTGAATATGCAAGACTGGCACTAAATGAAGCATAATCATACTTCTTTATTTGGTGCAACTTGACTCAGGCAGATGTATCAACGTGATACCCTTACAGCTTCTATCTTACTTGATTGCACCTTTGGAAGAGCATAAAACTGTGTAGCATTTCTTTTTTAACGTTTCTGGGTTTTTCTCTCACGAGACCTGTTATGGTCTGAATGTTTGTGTCCCCCCAAAATTTATACTTTGAAAATCTAATGCCCAAAGTGATGGGATTAGGAGGTAGGAGGTGGGGCCTTTGAGAGGTGATTAGATCATGATGGTGGAGCCCTTGTGAATGGGATCAGTGTCTTCATAAAAGAGGCCGCACAGGGTTTCCTAGCCGCTCTGCCATGTGAGGGTACAACCAGAAGTCTGTGACTTGGAAGAGGGCATTCATCTGCCCACACTGGCACCGTGGTTTCTGACCTCCAGCCTCTAGAACTAGGAGAAATAAATTTCTGTTGTTTATAAGCTACTCAATATGTGATATTTTGTTATAGAAGGTTGAACAGACCAACACAAGACCATTAGTTTAAAAATATAGCATGGAAATCAATAAGAGTTTGATACTTTACATTCATTCATCTTTTCAAAATGTCCTCTCAAATCCAAGATTATTTGGAATTGAGCTTTTCCTTCCCTTTCCTCTCCCTACTGTTGGATTCTTCTCAATCATCCAGTGAAAGTATGTTTCGCACTGGCATTTAGAATGTATCAGGTAATATTAAGTTGCTTTCAATTAGAAGCTCTAGAATCTTATAAGAAAATTACTATCTTTTAAAATATGTTTGTCTTTTTCAAATAAGAAAGATTCACATTTTTAGGAGCAAGATTATGCTGCAGAGTCAAAGTTGCATCTTTCTTTACATAATTTCATCTACTGACAATAAAGAACATGAGAAATTACCGGAACTATTTATTTAGAAGTGATAAAAATTTATCTGTGCTACTGTACCTTCTTATCCTTGGCTAACATCTGTGACAAGTGTAATGTTATACTTGGCTCATTTTGTTGGGCCACAGAGGGCCGTGTGTTCATCCATGCAGGGCTCTGTACGTTGTCCGTATGAGTCCTGTGGTAGGTGCTGATGATAATCTGTACCTAGGAACAGCATGTGCTTTGTTCTAAGCACTGCATCAGAGGCAAGTGAGATACAGCCAAAATAAGGCAAACTCTTTCTTGCAAAGAGTTTGTAATAGGGACGCGCAGTGTACACATCGAGAAAGTCTCAACAAAATTTAAAGCAGGTTGAAGGTGAGAGCAGATAAAGGGGCACTCGTACAAATAAGGGCCAAGAAGAACTTACATAGCACATAGAATATCAGCAAAAGAAATGTGAGGTCATGTGGCATATCTCCCTGCTACCTCGCAGTCCTCAATGCAAAATGTATTAATATAATGTAAATAAATGCCTACCTTTTTCAGGGGTGTATTTCTTTACCTTCAGCATGATGAAGCACGAGGATGTCGAGGAAGTGTATGTGTACCTCATGCACAATGGCAATACAGTCTTCAGCATGTACAGGTGGGTGGCCTTTTCTAATACAGGTGACATCCATGCCACCATTGTTGGCTCAAAGGATGGCCAATATCAGGGGAGTAGATAGAAATCAACAGAGGCTGACGTGGACCCTGTTATCACCGAGAGCTTCCAAACACCAATGTATGGCCAGATTATAATCACTAATTGAGAAGAAATCAACCCGGTGAACTTAGCGTAAACAGGTTGAGGCCTTGAGCCACTTATTAGCAACACTCCCCATAACTAATCCTTCATATTCTTTTCTTAAAGCATTATTTCTTCTTTCTCAGCCTTTTCTTCCACTTTCCTACTCTCCCGCCCCCTTTGCCTAGGTTTTAGCCCTGTCGATAGTCTCTAGCACCCTTGTGGGCTGGTGGGTTAGAGTTGGGAACAGGTCCCTCTCTTTTGGCTGTGCTGCTGCTCTGATACTTATCCTAGCAGCCTGGCACCACATTTCTTTATTTTAAAAAGAAATATTTTGACATTCTCTGATGGAAGCTTAGAATGTGGGAGACAGACAGAGAACCACCATCTTTCCCCTAATTAAATGGATGGTAAGTTATCTGTGAATGACTTTGTGGCTGTCATCTTCTCCCTGTTATTTCTAATGGCCTGTAAGGATCACCATATGTTTTCCTGGAGCCTGGCCTCCAGTGGGAGCATGTATGTGAAATGAGTTAGGTAGGTGAAGCTGTTGCAACAAAGACACCTAGAATATAGTGACTCGAACACCTGGAACTCTATTACTCTTGACCTGTCCCAACTTGAGGAAGGTATGAGACAAGAAGGGCAAAGGGGGAGATTGCGAAGATGTTGAAAGGAGAGGGAGGAGCTCCGCCCAGTTTTCGAAAACAGTCTGGTGAAAGCCGTTCTGTGTCATGGGGGTGCATGTATCTTTTCGACCTAGTATTTTTATTTTCTTTTATTAAATACCCAGAAGTAGAAATGCTCGATCATATGTTAGTTCTATTTTTAATTTTTTGAGGACTCTCTGTACTGTTTTTCATATTGGCTGTGCCAGTTTACATTCGTACCAATAGTATACAAGTGTCCTCTTTTTTCCCCGTTCTTGACAAATTTTGTTATTTCTTGTCTTTTTGATAATGGCCATTCTAACGTGTGTGAGGTGATATCTCATTGTGGTTTTAATTTTTATTTCCCTGATGATTAATTATGTTGAGCATTTTTTTATATACCTGTTGGCCATCTGTATGTCTTCTTTAGAAAAATGTCCATTCAAATTCTCTGTCTATTTTTTAATTGGATTGGTTTGTTGTTGTTGTTGTTGTTTGCTGTTAAGTTGTATGAATTTTTTAAAATGTATTTTGGATATTAACCCTTTATCAGATGCATAATTTGCAAATATTTTCTCCCATTCAGTAGGTTGCCTTTTCATTTTATTCATGGTTTCCTTTGCTGTGCAGAAACTTTTTAGTTCGATGTAGTCTCATTAGTTTATTTCTGCTTTTGTTGCCTTTGCTTTTGGTGTAAATTCAAATTCATTAGAGTTGAGGGTTCTACATGCTGTATTTTAAAAAAAGACTGATGTCAAGGATCTTACCACCTATTTTCCTCTATGAGTTTTATGGTTTCAGGTGTAGTAAATATATTTTTGGCTTACAGTATTTCAATTTATGGTGGGTTTATTTGGATATAGTTTCATCATAAATCAAGGAGCATCTGTATTTTAGTTTGGGTTATGACAACACCCTCCTTTAGTACCAAACTCCAAATTATTTAGGGTAGACTAAACCACTGTAACATTGGCCCAACATAATGGCTTGAACGTAGTAGAAATTCCTTTTCTTCTCATGGAGCAGTCCAGAGTGGTTGTTCAGGTTGAGGTAGACAAGAGGGAGCTTTCTTCTACATAGTCTACAAGAAGTCTTCAGCCTTCAACATATAACTTCCAAGGTCATTCTTGTCATTGCCATTAGCATCCCACACGATCATAATGAGGAAAGATCAAGGAGAGTTGTATCGGCCAATCCTATAAATGGCACATTATTTCTATTCATATGCCATTTAAAGAGCTTGATCACAGGACCCTACCTAAATGCATGAGAGTCTAGGCATGAAGGGGAGGACAGATTCTGGTAATGAACTGGCTGTCCACTGCAAAGGCTAAATAGTTTGTACCTTTTTTTCTCTCTAGCTATGAAACAAAAGGGAAATCAGATACATCCAGCAACCATGCAGTGCTGAAGCTGGCCAAAGGAGACGAAGTCTGGTTGAGAATGGGCAATGGCGCTCTTCATGGGGACCATCAGCGCTTCTCTACATTTGCGGGCTTCCTGCTCTTTGAAACTAAGTAAATATATGAATAGATCTGATCCGCTTTGGAAAGACTTGTAGCTGAGCTGGTATTGTTATGATCTGAGGCTCATTAGAGTTGAGGGTTCTACATGCTGTATTTTAAAAAAATTTTAATGGTTATATTGCTAATCATGCCACAGGTACAGTAATAATGTGCGATGACTCAGGGGCTCAGAAGAATAAACAAATTTTTCCCAAGTGACCTTGACCAATATACTAAGCACCTTTATCATTCTCTCAGCACCTAAAAGAGAATTCCTTTCTTGATACAGGTTGGGAATAATTGTTCCCATCAGAGAAGTCATTTACCAAGAGTTTTGTGGCTCTATTTTAAATTTAATAACAGCTTTCAGGAACCCTTGAGGTTTGGAGTTCATCATTAAAACTTTTCAGAGAATAGGATGTAGTGATTATGATGGGACCAGGGCAAGAACAGGGACACTTGCCAGGACAAAGGTACCAGAAACATTTGTAAAGCCTAGACTGGGAAGTAACACTTTGATCCAATGGGTCGATATTCATGAATAAAGTATAGACATTTTTTAGTAACTCCAGATAGCTTTTAGATAGCAAAAGCATTCACGATGCCCACAAATAATTGACTGCTTCTTCTTTTTTTTTTTTTTATAAGGATACTGCTATAATTAAATCTTATCTTCAAATAGCTTGTATTTTTGGAAATAGAATATCTCCGGATCCAGAATTGGATTTACCAAACCTGGTTTATCAGGTTGACTCTTTGTCATTGCGTTTCTCAGGTTACAATAGATCTTTGTTCATGCGGACCTGCAGAATCAGCTGAAATGAGTTTAGGTCCACATTATACAGATGTAATCACTTTCTTTTCTCTCAATTTAGAAATTACCCTAATAAACTACACATTGACAAGTCATGTTGAAGGAGCTGTAGACTCAGTTATATACACTCGAACTAACGGATACAAAATATAAGGGCCTTCCACTTAGGAGACATACAATAAAATCTCTTAACCATTTTTTTTAATAAAAATTATATGACTTCTTTGATTACCATATTTAATCAATATTCACACAAGAGCTGTGCCCCTTGACTTTTGCCTATCCCTCCCGCAAAGGATTAAAAGGATTAATCCATTCTCAAAGGATTAAATTAGTCACCAAAATGATATTCACGAGAATGCACCAGATACTATCTGAAGATAGTACCCAAAGATAGTACTGGAAGCATAGAAAATTAATTAGGGCTGCCCTATGAGCTAACTAGTGTGTTTCGTGATCAGTTCAGCCTTTGACCCTTTTCTTTAGATCTGTAAATATTTTAAAACTCTTCCTGAATCCATATGCAATGCTATTTAAAAGTGAATGGATATTACCTATAATGTGCTTGACGGTGAATGTTTTTGTGATTTCGTATAGGTCTCCCCCACCAACTCCCTACCCTGGAACTGTGGGGTCATGGGGTTGAAGTTTACTATTACCAAATGTCATAAATAGTCCGTAAAAATGCATTGCCAATAAATATTGGATGTTGCATGCTGTCCAAGGAATTCCATATCTAAAGAACATACAATACAAGTAAGTACCTAGAGGAAGATATTGGCCTGGCTTTAGATAAAATCGAGCCAAGAAAAACAAAATAACTATTATGTAAAAAATAAATATACCTTTGTTACATATATGGTTTTATAATGTTCTTAATAAAGTCGAATAGTCATACAATTGGAAGTCACTACGATTTGTTAATACAAAGTTAAAATATTTTCATATACATGGTGTGAACATTCATACAATCCATTATGTGGGCACAGAGCAGGATAAGTTGTCCAAGAAAAACTCCACTTTTCAGTTATTCCATTGTTACAACTTCAACCCTCTGAGTTTTTAAGACTTTGATGTTTAGAGGATCCTTTAATGAAATCTGAGTATTTTGGAGGAGAGGGATCTTCTTCACAACCTGAAGTCTTTATGTTGATACCTAAATTCAAGTTTTCGCCTTAGTAGAGACACCCACGGTTTGGTCGCAGGCAGGTGGAAAGCACTGCTGGCTTGCAATTAAGTCCTAGGTGTGGAGAAGAGTGACCAGTAAGGAAGGTGGAAGAAGGCCAAGACAATTATCAGTGTTTCACAGTTTCACCCATTACCAGAATTAGATCTGGAAGACTGATTTTACGTCTTCCTAAAACTAGGTTCTGCAAAAAGTGGTAATATGTCGATGTCATGTGAAATGTAAAGATACAAGAAACCAACTTTTACATTCTAAAGCCCCCATGAAGGCAAACTCCACGAATGAAGCACATGGGTTTCTGCTTGCTGCAGAAATGCAATACGTACACTGTAGAATTGCTTCCTATAATGATCAAGTTGGGTAATTTTCCAGTGCAGAAAGGGCTACATTTGAACTTTGGACAACAAAGAGACTATATTAAAGGAATTCTATTGAGCATATTGTGAATAAAAGCTGAAGTCAAAAATATTCAAGCAGTGGATAGAATAATCAAATGTAAATTCCAAAGGATACGGCCGGAACTCATAAACATCTAGTTTGTGCGAAGATACTATGTTATTCCAAGAGCTACTCAGCATTTGCAGTTAAATTCTTAGCTTTCAGGAGTTTTTAACTTGACAAGAAAAAAATTCTGAGTTGGCCTAAATTGCATTATAGCAGGCAGCAGAGTGGGAAGTGAACAAGGGCAGTTAACCAGTTAACAGCCAGAGCTGAAACCAACAAAAGACTGCTCTCATTCCTGAATGTCTGTTGAAACTTTGAATCAACTCCCAAGCAGCTATCTAGAAAGAATAGCTGTCCACCAGACGCCAATCATCCTGTTTTCACATGAACTTTCTGGACCGTTGCCCACAACCAACACAGAGGCACCCAATACGGACTATTCACCTATCCCAGAATATTCTGTGATTCACTTTTTCCTCCCCTCTTATCTAGAACCAATGTAAATCCTTTCAAAGCAACTTATGTCTTTCTTCCCCAAACTCACTGTCCAAAAGAGCCCCCGTCAACTGCAAGACAGTGGATATGTTTGTCTTCTCCATCTAGCCCTGCCTCTGGTAATTCAGAATGTATGTTCTAGGACTGGGGCCTTTTCCTGGCCGACATATGCCTTGGCGAACCCCTTGTTTCAGAAAAACTTTCAGTCTCAAAGGTTTTTGTTTGACAAACCTAATGGAGAAAGATATGTAAAAAGGAGTAAGGGCATGGATGATATAAAGCAGAATGTTTTCATAGCTACAGAAAGCAAAGCCCTAGGGAGCTAGAGGAGAGAGAAACAACACCCAGCTCACAGCATGAAATGGCTATGGACAAGGCAGTGTTCCTGGCTAGAGACAATTTCCTGCTCAATTATGTTTGGGGTGTTAATTTTACAATATCTTTTTTCTTTTCTGGTTAGAAAAATGCTGTAGAAAATTTATAAAATCCATAAAAGCATTTAGTATAAAATTGCATTATCCCATTAGACATCATATTAGCATTTTGAAGTGTTTATTTCAGTCTTTTCCTGCATATCTTTATGACTTTTGTTTTTAAAAACATAGTAATGAAACAAATCATTTGAAAGTGTACTTTTTACATATTTTTATATCTTGCTATGGTTTGCCTTAACATAGTAAGGGTGCTCTGAAATCCTATTAAGGATTATTTAAAAATATAATTTTAATGGCTGCATAATTTATTTAACTTTTCCCATTTTGAGAGGTATTTTTGCCATTTTCAGTTTTGTTTTGTTTTGTTTTGTTTTGTTTTGTTTTGTTTTGTTTTACGAAAAAACTAGTCTCAACCCCAGGTTCTTGATACAAAGCTTCTAAATTCTTTTAAATAGGGGAGCTAGAAGAATCTTCTAACATTAGTCTTTGACTCCAGTTTCTAAAACTCTTGTGATTTCCTAAGCAATAAAAGCACTAGGAGCATCTTTCGTTCTAATATATGCTCTTTGACCCTAGTTCCTGATACAGAGTTCCTAAATCTCTTGGGATTTTTGGAGTAACAGTATTTTTTGTTTTAATGAGGTGACTCTTGGTGGGCTCTCGGATGGAGGCTGGTCACCAGAAAGACCAAGCCATGATTAGAAGCCTGGAATTTTCAGTCTCCAGAAAGGGGAGAGAGGCTGGAAATGGAATCAATAATTAATCGTGCCTACATCATGAAGGTTCAGTAAAAATCCTGAAAGCTTGGGGTTTAGAGAGCTTCTGGGTTGGTAAACGTATCTACATGCTTGGAGGAGGTCATATCTCAACTCCATGGAGACAGAAGCTCCTGTGCTTGGAACCCACCTGAACTTCACCGTATCACCTTATGTATTTCTTTGCCTGGCTGTTCATCTGTGTCCTTCGTCATATCTTTTGTTATGTAATAATCTAGTAAACATATTTAAGTGTTTCCCTGAGTTCTGTGAGCTGTTGAGCAAGTAATTGAATGGGTGGGGGTGGGGGGAATGATGGGAACAGTTTTTCTTAATCTGTTGATCTGTGAAGTGAAAGAGACAAGGCATTGCCTCCCACCCAGCCACCCACCCAATATAATGGTAGGACAGAGACAGGATAACAAATATCGACAGTCTTACTTAAAAAGAAGGAAGTAGAAGCTCCATGACAATTCTAAAATCTAGTTGACCAGGTATTAGAAATTCCTTGACTAGTTTTAAAGGCCTGTAAACACTTCAGAATGTATCTTAGAGATATGAGATCAAAAAAAAAAAAATTATAATCACCATAACATTTACACAAAAACAAAAGAACAATTCTTTACTATCATCTAATATCTAGTCAATGATTTAAAATATCCCCAACTGTCTCATAAATATCTTTCGACGGTGTATTTGTTTAAATCGTGATTTAAAACAAGATTTATACATCACACTTGATCCGTACATCTAACATTTAAGCTTTGAAATCTGCAATGATTTCTCATTTAATTAATTAATTAATTAACATTTCCTTTCCAACATTGTGGATTTTGCCGATCGTATCTGTTGGTGTTATATAGCATATTCCTCCATCTCCCGTCTCATCTTCCTCTGTTCTGCGCATTTATCATAAACAGATAATTGCTTGATTAGATTTGGACTCAATCTCTTTGCAGGAAAACATTATAGGTGGTATTATCAATTGCATCATACCAAGAGGCCCATAATGTTTTATTGTCTCTTTTTTGTGATGTTAAAATTGATCAGTGGGTTCAGGGTATCTCAGTCAAATCCACATATTGTAATATTTCCTCCATTAGCTTTTTGCCTAATGTTTTTAGCAGCCATTGATGATTATAACTTAAATCCACTATTTCACTGGCAGTTGCAAATTAGCGACATTTTTAAAGACAGACATTCTTTCACTAGCTATTTGGTTATCCTGAAATACTGTTTGCATGGGAGACAAGATTAATGGTTTTTTTTTTTTCACTTTTATTTATCAATTTTTAGAATAACGAGTTGGTGCCCTAGCAACTTCAAGAGGTGATTAATAAGATCTTTTAAAGATCAGTATTATTAACTCATCATTTTTCATGTGTTCGATGTGTTTCAATCCACCTTAGTAATTCTAATTGAATGGTCTCATCTTACCTGTCAGTGAGCAGCTCTTTGAGATAGTACCTTCATCCTTTTCACTCAGACTGAGGCTGGTGCAACTCTCCACAGCAGAGCAGAGGTGAGTGGAGACTGTGCAGATCTTTATTCTAAGCAGAATTTCATGCTGTAACCTTGAGAATGACCCCAGCTGCCCAAGTCCTGCCAACTGCCGAATTCGGCTTTCTCAGACAATTACGTGAGCTACCTGGTAATACCCTTCCAATGAATTCTTTAGTACTTAAGTCAAGATTTACATGGAAGGAGTAGAAATGGGGAGACCAATTTACATAAGATGAAGTACAAAAGCAAGTTCAGAAAAGTGAATGCAATGTAACATTATTCATGTAAATCAATTCCACAAAATACTACTACGTGTTGCATAGTCGAATATGGTGTATGAATAACATAGCTATAGCATTATTGGACCATATACCACAATCATGGGAGTGCTGTGTCTTGGATGGTGGGGTGAGGAGGAGCAAAGAAATATAATTTTGGGTGGGAGTTAAAGGAGACTTAAGCTATAGAAAGAGTTAAAAGCCACTGGCCTATGATCTATTTCCTCCCTTTAGCATGGGGATGTCCTGGGAGGCTAAAGGAAAATGCAGGTGACTCTCCTTATCAGCTAGACAGGTTTAGTTTCTTCTGAGGCCTCTCTCTTTGGCTTGCAGAAGATGGCTGCCTTCTGCTACGTCCTCACATGGTTGTCCCTCGGTCTGTTTCCTGTGTTCTAATCTTTTCTTATAAGGACACCAGTCATCTTGGATTAGGACCCACCTGTATGACCTCGTTTGACCTTAATCACCTCTATACAGGCCCTGTCTCCAAATACAGTCACATTCTGAGGTACCGGGGATGAGGACTTCAATATATGAATTTTGAAGGGACACAATTCAGCCTGTAACAGAGGGTATATGTCCAATGGAGAAAGACCTGAAGAGTCATGAGCGATTTTCCAGACCTCTGCTTTGTTCGAGCCTTTCTATGACCAGTATCTCTGAACTTATTAGTAAAGCTTCACGTTGGGTAAGAGTCTGATTCGTGGTGAATCTGATCCAGGATGTTAGCTCAAGCTATATCTGTACTATCTGTTTTTTAGAAAAATGGACTAGAAGGAAATACGAAAAGAAATTGGGTCAATCTGGATGTCTCCTGTATCATTTGTACTTTCTCTTTCTTTTTAAGCTTCTTGAAATAAAAATAAAAGAGAAGGCGATAAGGAATCTTGGGATAGAGAGACAAGGAGGTGTTAATTACACAAGGAGGCCATTAGACTGAGGCAGCTCTAACAAAGTGGCGACCCGCTTTAAGATTATGAAGTCAAAACCTAGGAACAACCAATCACAGAAAGCTCACTATGCTTTAAGCTATAGCCAATCAATCATTTCCTTGCTTTACTTCCACCTTTTCTCTTTACAGTCTCTCCCCAGCTTCTGTTGGTAGAACTCTCCTAACTTCCTTTGTGACACTGTCCGATTCGAATAGATTATTGATCAGATAAACCTTTACATTTTTTAATATGCTGCAATGTCTTTCAACAGTGGATATTCAGAGATGAAGGCGAAGAGAAGATGTGTGGGTCACGTGAGAGGCAAAACCTCATAGGGAAAGCCACGAGAACCCTGAAATAATTCTAAAATTGATCAAGACTATTTCAAACTTGTCTAAAGTATCTCGATTAACATTGTGCCAAGTTTTGCCTACGCTGTTATCACCTGCCTCAGCATGCATAAACCCATACTTGTGAAAGGATTAAGACAGAGAATTCTCTGGCATGCACTTCTGGCTCTTTTTAAATTCCAAAACGGTCAAAAATTGGCAGACCACCTATACACAGGCCACACTGATAAGAGAGAAAACGATTTGTAAAAGTAGTAAGGCTATTTACGATTTCTTTTCGTAATTTAAAAAGAAAAAAAGATTAGGCATGAAAATGAAAACCTCGAAACTGTAACTATCTGTAGAAATGGCAGGTGGAAAATCAAAATATTTTTAAAGTCCTCTCATTTGGCTCTGATGAGCACTACTCGCTCCAATTTTCTTCTGTTACACATTGCACGGCATCTGTTAGAGTAGCTTGATCTTTCTTTTTGAAGGTAGCTAATCCACAGAGTTTATAACTCAAAATGGAAGAGTCTAGAAAGGATCTCAAGACCTTTGTGGATGCAATCATCGGGTGGCTAAGAAGTACGAGCGATGAAGGCGGCAATATGTAGCCTGCAGAAGAAAATACTTGAACTTAGTTCATAAAGATTTATGTACTTTTTCTCAAGGGACGGGCAGATGTAGGGGCTGAAATGGCACAACGGCTGGGATCGCAAGGTAAGAGTAAAAGCGTCCTGAGAGATCGGTGACCGGACACAGAATCTCAAGGTCAAGCCCAGGGGCAACTTCGGACTTCGCAGCAAAAGGAAGAGTAAAGCTGTTCAACGGACTTCTTGCCCGCGACTGGGAGGCGGGGCCGTGACGCGCGCTACTGCGCAGACTCCGCGGCTGCGCGCAGGCGCACGAGGGAGGGGTCGCGCCCTCGGGGCGGTGCTCCCTGGCGGGGTGCTTGAGATCCGTCCTTGTCAGTCTTCGACTTTAGCTAGACACGCAGGGTGTTATGCCTCTGCGGGGCATCACGGTGTTGGAGCTGGCCGGCTTGGCTCCAGGCCTGTTCTGCGGTATGGTCCTGGCTGACTTCGGGGCGCGGGTGGTGCTTGTGGAACGGCCTGGTGCTGTAGGCAACGTAAGATTATTGGCCCGGGGCAAGCGCTCGCTGGTTGTGGACCTGAAACAGCCCCGAGGGGTGGCCGTGCTGCGTCGTTTGAGCGCCCAGGCTGACGTGGTGCTGGAGCCCTTCCGCCGCGGTGAGCCCCTGGCTTCTCCGAGAGGCCAGACTTGGACGGTTTCCGAAGAAGGGAGGGGGCCGAACTGTTTGAGGCTGCACCTGCCGCATTTTTGCCCTGTTGCCACATTACCCTTCATGTCTCTGTCTTTCTAGACTTTTCTGTTGTATTTGATTCGATTTCTCTTTCCGCCCTTGAGACGATCTTCCATCCTTGGAATCGGAGATACAGCTGTTGCCCTGGTTCTCCTTACACCGCTCCTGACTTCTTCCCAAGTTTCTTTCTTTCTTTTCTTGCCAAACACTCATTTGCAGCTGCATTTCTTAATGGTTTGAGGGTCATGAGCCCTATGAGAATCTAATGAAAGCCATAGATTCTCTCTCCGGAAAAGGAGGTACATTGTCATTTGGTTACATTTCGAGGGTTGTGGGCTAGAGGTTTGGTGTACCCTCTAAAGCCAATCACAGATCCAGGCCAACTCTTCCTGCTGTAAATGCCGGTGTTACCAAGTTCCAGCGTCAGCTGTTTCATTTATATGTCTTCCTGGAGCCACCTTATCCATTCCCATTGTTGTCACCTTTTATAGACAGCTGGTGCCCAAATTTATAACTGCGCTCCCCTCTTTTAGAGCCAAACGGTCGCAATACGCAGGTCCTGTACGTCCCTATCTGACTGCTCCCTGGCACTGCAACTTCTACAAATCCCAACGCCAGGCCACCAACTTCCCTCCTAAAATAGCATCTCCTCTTTCTGTATTTATCTCAGTGACTGGAACCAGTGTCCACCCAGCTGCCTGACTCAGAAACCTGTACTTCATCCAGGACTCCAAATCGTCCTTTCACTTTACAAGCTTTCAATTATAACGAATCCAGTCATTCTTTCTCCTTTCTATGTATGACTCGATTCTTTCTCTCCACACCTTTGGCAGCTTCTTTCATTCTGTTCTAACAGTCTTTTTGAAACTGATGTTTCAGTCTAGCACCACTCTCATCCATTCTCAGACAGCTGCCAGAGTAAACTCTCGCGGATACCAATCCAAAGCTTTGCCTGCTATATAGCAGGAAGTCAAATGTTCAGTGAGTTAATTGAATGTCTGTGGGGCACCAGGCATATTTAGAATGTTAACTCATGTACTCGCACAGCCGGATTTGAGGATAATATAATTAGGGTTATATCATATTTTAATAATGCCCCATTTGAAGATGAAGGGGGTTTAACAGAGTTAAATAATTTATCCAGGCTCTTGCATTTAGGAGGAAAACAGAGCTGTGAAAAATAGTAGCTGCCAGGTGAGGGGATTGTGGCTGCTGCTTATCTTGGAGGATTAGAGTTCTTTTGTAATTTATCATAGCTTTAGGAAGACGATGAGGGTTAATGCAGTATGCAATCTTTTTTACTTTTAATCCCAGGATACTTCAGGTGCCAGTTAACTGAACGCTGGGCAGTAAATGTACATGCCGATCAGAGCTGTGATGCTAATGTGTCTAATCTTTCTTTCCACAGACATTTACTGAGCCTTTTCGCGAAGGTACTGGTGCTAGGAGTTTCAGAGGCCTGGCATGTATCAGGCATGAATCCTGCTGGAGGAGTTTCTGAGCTGGTAGGGAGGGGGGAATACATACATAAGTACAGCAGGATGTAGAAGGTGGTAGGCACCAATGCAGCTGTTGACAAAGAAAAGGTCTAAAAGGAATAGCAGCTTTCAGAAGTGAATTTTTGACCAAGTAACAGCCCACGGTAATTCTTCCAAGAGAACCAACCATTTCTAATAAATTACTAAGGAGAAGATTTGAGAAACTATAAAGAGACTGGCGAAAGGGATAAAATGCCCACTATAGGGTTTGAAGAGGCTTGACTATTCCTGAAGGAAAAGCATTCTGGGGCAGAGGCCACACATTCTAGAAATGATGGCCTCACTCTTTGGGTTCTTAATTTCTGGAAACACTATCAAACCCATAGCAGATGTTTTTAGTATTACTTGCAAGAGTGCTGTTTGATGTTTGTCACAGAAAGGGGAGTATACCCACCCTCAATTCATGCTCTCTTAAAAGAAAAATTGTTACTTTTAAGGCGTCATGGAAAAACTCCAGCTTGGCCCAGAGATTCTGCAGAAGGAGAATCCAAAGCTTATCTATGCCAGATTGAGTGGATTTGGCCAGTCAGGAAGATTCTCTGGGGTAGCAGGCCATGACATCAATTATTTGGCTTTGTCAGGTATGTTAAAAAAATTTTCTCTACACTTTTCATTTTGTTTCCAGTCAAGATCTACAGTTAGACTAATTTAAAAGAATCTTTAATGGTGAAGATTTAAATATCAAAATCAATAAGGAGAGTATGGTTGTTTAAAAAGGGTTGTTTTGTCTGGGAACAGCCCTTCTCAACCCTTCGCCCCCACCCCCACCCCCACCCCTTCTTAACACATTTGAGGGATAATGTATTCTCACTAGTAGCACCCTTACTGCGTTTGTAGAGTCAGTTCTCAGGCAAGCTCCTACTAGGAAGTAAGGGGCTTGGTGGTAACAGGGATGGTTGCTCTGTAGTTTGAAAATACTGATATAGTTTAATTATGACATTCCTCTCCCCACATCTTCATTGAGAGTCATTGCTTGAGTCACCATTTTAGACTTCTGTGTATACTAGGTAAAGCCCGTGGTCGTAATATCACTTTATTAGTTTTTGCCTATGAGAACATGTCTTAGAATGGCCTAATTCTAGAATTCTAAAAACTGTGTGTTGTTGAGTAAAAGAAGTCTGAAAATTTCTGTGAGTACACATTTAAAGATTGAGGAAAAGAGTGAGTGTAGGATTGATTTTTCACATCTATTTTAAAATTTAATTCCTTTTTCTTGTGTTTGATTATTTTCTTGCATCTCCAATAAGAATGGAAGTGCATAATACTGTTAACCCATAAACTAAATTGATAACAATTTTTCTTCCTGAAGCATCTTTTTTATTTTACTCAGTGAGTAAAAACTTAGCAATAAAATTCTGAAAATGTTAGGTGGCATACAGTTTTAGAGAAGAAGAAAACAAAAAACAAAACAAGGAACCATGTCCGAGGGAAAGCCTGTTTATAGATACGCTGAATAGGTTCAGAATTGGAAAAGCATTATGTAGTAGTTTTCACTAAGATAAGCAACTAGAGAGATCGGTTATTCCTCTAAGATGTTCATGTATTTATTTAAAAGAGACATTAAATTTACTACAAAAGTTCTCCGATTTTTTTTGTAGGTGTCCTGTCAAAAATTGGCAGGAGTGGTGAGAATCCGCATGCCCCACTGAATCTCCTGGCTGCCTTTGGTGGTGGTGGCCTCATGTGCGCACTGGGCATCCTGATGGCTCTTTTTGAACGCACACGCTCTGGCAAAGGTCAGATCATTGATGCAAGCATGGTAAGTGTTAATTGGGGGAAATGATACGCTTCCCATTGTTCACAAGTACGCTGTATCGCTGCCTCAAATCCGTTTCCGATTAAGACAAGATTATTGAGATTTGAATTTTAAAATCAAGTTACCAAGGATATCCTTTTCTTTAAAATAGTCTCATGTCCTATTCATGTGTCAGAATGTCATAGTTTGATCATCTGTTTGTGGAGTCAGTTTTTTAAAAATTTTGTGACTCACTTGAGTCTGTTTTAATAATTTTCCCCAAGCTACCTCTTGTGATTAGAGTATAATTTTCAATCAATCCTTATTCAATATGGGGCTCAAGAAGTACTCCTTAGCAATAGAGAGGATTCTTAAGGATGCTAAGGTAAAATGCACCAGTCTAGACCTTCCTGCTGCATTTCGTAGGGGAGACCTTGACATCATGGTGCTTTGGTGTTTTCACTGTCATTCCTTGAGCCTGTGCGTCATGTTAAGCTAGTCACTTTCTCTGTGTGATTTCTTCTAATCCAGTCTCATTTGGAATGCATTGGTATTTTAAAGAGGAGGAATCCAAAGCGTAGGAATTTGCCCAGGGTCTCACAGTTAGTTGGGAAGAGCCTAATCCAGCGCCTAGTCCCACGCCACACGTTTGCATGTGGACAGATCTTCGGAGGTAGCATGAGGGATGGACTTGAGAGACTTAAGACTGGAGGCAGAAAGATAGTTGCTGGGTTATGCTGAGAGATAAACGCAAGTACTGAGGTAACTAATGGTAGAACGGGTGTGGGTTTAGGGGATATTTGAGATTTGGCAATGCATTGGCAGCAAGGGGAGAGGAAGGAATCAAGGATGGCTCCCCTATTTCCGGCTTGGGTGACCTGGCAGATGTGTCACTGGCACCCTGGGAGAGGACTACTGAAGGAAGAGGCAGCATGGCACAGGTTAAGAGCGCAGGCTCTGATGGCTGACTTCCTCCATCCCAGCTCTGCCATTGTCTAGCTCTGTGATCTTGGGTTAAAGAACTTCTCTGTGCCTCAGTTCTTTGTAAAACGGAGATAATAGTGGTACCTGCCACATAACATTGTTTGAGAATTAAATGAGTTCAGCGTTCAGGGTAAACAGTGCCTGGCACTCTGTAAGAGGTCGTCGTCGTCGTTGTTAGAAGAAGAAGAAAAAGAAAAAAAAAGAAGTCAGTTTTGGTCATTTCAAGGGTGAAGTGCCTTTCAGATGTCCAGATGGAATACTTGAAGTTAGGGACTGGAAACAGATTTCAGTCATTTGGGAGCCACGTGAGACTGTGATCCGCTGTGTTAGGGGACACACCACGGGCATTTGAAGAGTGGGCAGAAGAAGAGAAGCAAGTGCTAAGGAGAACTAAGTGAGCGACCAGAGGGAATGTTGTCACGGAAACAGGGACAAGAGAAAGCACCGAGAAAAAGGAATGGTCAGGGGTCGTATGTCCATGGTGACCTCAGGAGTTTGAAACCGAACGTGTAAATTGGCTATGTCATTGGTGACCTTTGTGAAAGCTGTTTTCTGCCATAATCCCTCCCTCCAGAGCCTCGGCTTGCACTTCTCTTCTCAGGCTAATCAGGCCCAGCTCTTGACTGCTTCTGTGCCCCGTGATGCTGCCCTCAGGGTACATTTCACATTGTCCTTTGTGTCCATCTCTGAAATGATGTCAGTAGGAGCTGTGTGCAGCTGCTCTTTTGTCTCCAGCTCCTAGCCCAGTCCCAACCTGCAGTAGAAGCAGCAGCAGTGCCAACTTTACTTACTCTAAGCCCAGTGAGTACAAGGCTGGGTGCTTTGCCTGTGTCTACCTTCCTTTGATCCACACGACTGCCTGAAGGAGGTATGCTCTGTCTCATTTGGCATTTGAAGACTTTCAGCCTTGGAAAGGATAAGTGAAAGGAAGTCTAAAGAGTCAGAGGCAGTGCCCTCCGCAATTTGACTCTGAAGCCTAGGCTTTCAGTCACTGCCCTTTACTGCTCTCTTCAGGCACGGTATCTGTGGCCCACAGCGACTGAACGAAGAACAAACATGGGCCTTGGGAGTTTTAAGGAGAATTTAAGGCTAAGGACTTATTGAGTGATAATTTGAATAATTTGCTAATGGGCTGTTGTTGCTTATTTGTAGTCAAATATCAACAAAAGTTAATTGCTACTTTCATCGGACTGTATCTAATGATTAGGAAGATGGTAAGATTTTAGTATATGTGAAAATATTGTAAGATTTACTCAGGGTTCATGTTTGCATTAGGATGTAGTGAGTGTTGGCTAATTACTCAAGGCCAGCTCGATCAGTAAAGCATCGTATACATTACTTTCCACATCTCTGAGAACCCTTGTGATACAAATAGGTATAGAAGCTGAATTACTTTATTCTTTTAGGCCAGTAGTTTTCAGATGTTTTTAGCAGCAGAATCTTTGACTCAGGCCCGCTACTGATGACCTGGAGTCACCTCTTCATAGTACTTTTTCCTCGGAAACTGTAGAGGTAAGACAACTGTGGAACATGGGGTCCATTTTCCTGCATTTACCCCCGGTCTGGGGAGCGTACCTGACTTGGGGAGCTGTGCATTGACATGCAGGCCTTTGGTCTACATGGGTCTACATGATGAGAAGAATATAAAAGGTTGGGAAATGGAGGCTGCAGTTTCTCTGTATCACAGGGCTCTTGTCTGTGGCCACATAAACTGCTTAGGAGTGAGGGGGCAAAGGAGCCATGTGCCTGGGGAGCCTGGCGAACAGATGAGGATTGTAACTGCTGTGTCTCTTGGCCTGTATCCTCTTATGGCACTAAGTAAAGGTGAGACCAGAGTAGAACCTGTTTGTAAGCAGAGACGCGTGGACATGGACAATAGACTAGTGGTTACCAGAGGGTGGGGGAGGAGTGAGGGTAGGTAGTGAGGCAAAAGGGATTAGATATGTATGTGGTGACAGAAATCTAACTATGGGCAGTGAACACACAATGCAATATATATATATACACATGTTTTGCTATCGAATTGTACACCTGAAACTTACTGGGTTTCGTTAAGCAATGTCACCATAATAAAAATAAAATAAACGAATAAATAAATAAAAATAAAAATAAATTATTGTAATTAAAACAAGTGAAAAGAACCGATTTGTGTCCTGAATGGGCCAAACTGGACCCATAACTCTGTTAGTGCATCTTTTTTTGAGAGCCTCATTGGTATATCTAGTGTGTAAGAGATTGTATATGTACATATATAATTGTGTGTATCATTATATCTGTGTGTATGTATGTATGTGTATATGCATATGTATATGTGTATGTATAAACGTGGGGACTCACTCAGATCTATATAACTCCGTTTCAAAAAAGAGCACTGCCATAGGCTGTTTATACAAACTCCGCTATTTGGCGATGTCAGATATCAGAACCATAAAATGAGGCATACAGGAGATTGCAAGTTAAAAGGGAAAATTGGGATGAATCGAAAGTGATAGTTTATATTTCTTTCACCGCCAGTAACTGTGAGAAGTCCCACGCTCACAGTTGGAATGGGGCCCCTCTGTTGGTAACCTCAGAGACAAGGCTGCTTTGATGGCTACCCCCCACTGGGGAGCCGGAAATATTAGGATCATAAAGCCCTAGATCAGAGAAGGAGTCTTCTCCAGGCAGCCCAGTGCGGGGGGCCTTGTGGTATTCATACCTGAGGGTGTGACTCTGTCCCTGTTTCTTCAGGACTCTGTGGGAAGTTGGCATTCCTAAACCAGTTTGGACTCATGCCTGTTACGTTTACAGGCATGCCTCGGAGATATTGCAGGTTTGGTTCCAGACGACTGCAGTAATGTGAATATTGCAATAAAGTGAATCACACGAATTTTCGGTTTCCTGGTACATATAAAAGTTATGTTTATACTGTACTTCAGTCTATTAAGTGTGCAATAGCATCATATCTAAAAAATAATGTACATACCTTCACTTTTTAATTACAAGATACTTTATTTCTAAAAAAAATGCTAACCATCAACTGAGTTTGTTGGAAAATGCTACCAATAGACTTGCTCGACTCCGGGTTGCCATAGACCTTAAATTTGTAAAAAGATGCAGTATCTGTGAAGTGCAATAAAGCAAGATATGCCCGTGTTTTGAAACTTTCAAGTGATTATTCAAGTTAAAATATATTAAGTACTTAAATATGGTTTCCTTGGGCTTGGAGTCAAACTAAAAGAAACTAAATTTAACTGTCATGTGATTTACCTTTAGAATGTGATATGCTTTATATATCTGTGTATGTGTTTATAGATGAGATCAGAAGATGGATTTTAAAAAACATTTTGCTTTATTTTTAACTTTTTATGCTGATAGTTTTTAACATATAGAGAAGTAGAGAGAATATAGTGTAAACGAACGTCCATGTACCCTCACCTAACTGCAAAAATTATCAACATTTTACCAGTCTTTTTTGAAAGGAAGAAAAAAAGTAGTGCCTTCTAAGTCTTTTCTGAACAGTATTTTCTGAACTGAATAGTGTAGAAACCCACTCTACTGTAAACCGTCTCTGATTTAATTTCTCAAAATACTTAAGAAGCCATTAAATTAGATATAATATTCCTGCACTCTAGGATAAATATTTCTGCATAAATAATAAAAAGAAAAAAACCTAAACAGAAAGTAATCATGCGTTCACGGTTAAATTGTCTGGATTTGGATTCTGTTTCTTTAAAGGTGGAAGGAGCGGCATATCTAAGTTCTTTTCTGTGGAAAACCGAAAATAAAGGACTGTGGAAACAACCTCGAGGAGAGAACCTAATTGACGGTGGAGCACCTTTCTACACAACTTACCGGACGGCAGACGGGGAGTTCATGGCCGTTGGAGCACTAGAACCCCAGTTCTATGAGCTGCTGGTCAAAGGTGCGGCACTTTCATTACCTCCCTCCACCTCCTTTTTCTGTGGATCTTCTTTAGCCTCTATTTTGGGGCCTTTTGAAATGCATGGCATCTTTTATTACATATCCCCCTTCGTAATTAACCTAATCACATCCATCATTATATTGGGGGACATTTTCCCCATCTTTTAAATGACAGGTAATATTACAAATCTATAAAATAGCTTAGGGATATAAAAGAAATAATAATCTCTTTTGTTCAGTGTTTCAGTGTTTTTATTGCATTTCATACTCAATAGTGCTGGCTATTTATTTTGCCCTCGTGTGCTCTTATATTATCCTTCCCTAGAAATGACCTGCTAGTTCCACAGTTCCTGTTTCTTGATCTATGTCCCCCCACACTCAGTGTCAGGGGTCACCAGAGCAAAGAGAGACTTTGGTGAATGAGATTTCATTGGAATATGCTACTGTCACTTGCTTCTGCAGTTTACCTTCCTTTCAGATGCTTGTCTTGCTGGCATGCTCGCACAAGTTAGCAAGAAAATTTGCGGTCTCTTCTTCTCTAATTAAATAATTGAACTGAAGTTATTTCATTGCTGTGAAATGTTTGAATTTAAAGTTCATCTAAGTAGTTTTAGATTATACTCTGCAGTGGTGTGACAGGCTGGTCCCAGTGCATTTGTTTTTCAACTTTACTTTTAGAGTTTCACTGTTATGTTTGGTAGCTTTTCAGATGCAATGTATTACACAGAGTGAGTTTCATAGAGCTGAAATGATTTTTTTTTGCAAGTATCAAAGCATTTTATGATCAACTATGTTAACTTCACCAACTTAAATATCATTGGAAGCACTATAGAACAGAATCGTTTGTGTAGATGACATAAGATGCCTTTCTGTCCACAAATTACAACTAAGAATAGGAGATGTTAATTCCAAATTCTGGACAGAGTAGTACTAAACAAGGGACTGAGTGGTGGGAACAGCACTCACCACGATGGTGCAGGGCCCTGGAAAGCAGCAGGGACATAGCACAGTGAGTTTGCACCTTAGAAAAACCTTGTCTATTTATGCATTGTCTGTGGAGAATTTAAATGTGATAATAAAATTGGCCCAACTTTAGCCAGCTTTTGATTATCATCATGCACAGGCATTTCTAAAAGACAGTGATGACACATACTCAATGAAAAACATTTTATTGGATTGAGTTCTATGCAATTACTGCAGCTATTGTTGAGTTCTAATAATATGTCAGCTTTATTAGCACATTTTATTATTACTTATCCTTTAGTAAATATCGCATAGAAGTTATTCAGAGAACTCTCAATTATAAAAGAAAACCTGAATGTTTTCTTTTAAAAGTTTTATAGTTTCAGCATTCACATTTAGATCTCTGATCCATTTCGAGTTTTAATTTTTGTATATGAAGTGAGGTAGGGGTCCACCTTCATTCTTTTGCATATGGCTATCCAGTTTTCCTAGCACAATTTGTTGAAAAAACTGTTCTTTCTCCAGTGAATGGTCTTAGCATCCTTGTTAAAAATCGATTAACCATAAATGGAAAGGTTTATTTTTGGACTCTCTACTCTCTTTCACTAATCCATGTATCTGTCCTTATCCAGCACCACACCATCTTGCTTTACTGTAGCTTTGTAGTAAGTTTGAAATTGAGGAATGTGAGTCTTCCAGCTTTTTTCTTTTTCAAGATTGTTTTGGCTATTCAGGGTCCCTTCCATTTTCATATGAATTTTAGGATTATCTTGCCAATTTCTGCAAAAAAAGCAGCTGGGATTTTGATAGGGGTTGTGTGGAATCTTTATATCAGTCAGTATGGGGAGTGTTGTCATCTTAACAATATTAAGTTGTGATCCACGAATATGGCATGCTTTTCATTTATTTAGATCTTGACCGTTTTTCAGTGATGCGTTGTAGTTTTCACTATGCAAGTCCTGCGCTACTTGGGTTAAATTTATTCTGAAGAATTTTATTCTTATTGATACTTTTGTAAATGGTAACATTTTAAGATCATTCACATGGAAATACATGACGTATAGTGATTTTTAAAATGTTTATCTTGTTTCCTGCAACCTTCCTGGGCTTATTTATTAGTTCCTGTGGGTCTCTCTGAGTTCGTCTTGCTTGAGTTCCTTGAGATTCTTAGATGTACAATTAATATTTTTCCATCAAATTTGGAAATTTTTAGGCATTATTTCTTCAAAGAGTTTTCTGCCCCCTCTCTCTCTTCTCTGATATTCCCTAAATGTATATGTTGGTATTTCTGATGGCATCCCACAGGTCTCTGAGGCTCTTAATTTTCCTTTATTCCTTTTTCTTTCTGTTCCTTAAACTCAGTGTACCTCTCTTCAGGTTTACTGATTCTTTGTCTTCTCCGCTCATGTCTGCTGTTGAGTCCCTCTAATGAAATTGTCATTTGTTACTGTACTTTTCAACTTCATAATTCCTATTTAGTTCCTTTTATCAGCGATTTCTATCTCTTTATTGATATTCTCTATTCGATGAGACACTGTATACTTTTCCTTTGAGTTTTTAATATGGTTTACTTTAGTGCTTTGAATATATTTAAAATAGCTAATTTGAAGTCTCTGTCTAGTAAATCCAATATCTGGGCTTCTTCAGGGACAGTTTCTGTTGATTGCTTTTTTTCCCTTTCCTGTACATGGACCATGCTTTCCTTCCTTTTGGCATGCCTCACAATTTCTCGTTGAAACTGATGCTTTAAATAATGTAACATGCACCTCTGGTGGATCCTAGGCCTCCCCTTCCCTTTCCCTTTTCTGTTGCTTGTGTTTGTTTACATAATGACTTTCCTGGACGAAATCTGTATTTTTTTGGCATATGCAGCCAGTAAAGTCTGCTCATTAGCTTCATGGTCAGCTAATGATTGGAAAGAGATGTCCTTAAATGCCTTGAACCAATAAATCACCTAGCCTTTTCTGAGGTCCTCTGTGCCTTCACTCATAGCTTGTACAGAGCCTCAAGGTCAGCCAGAGGCGAAAGATTAGAACCTTCTCATATGTCTCCTGGACATGCTTGCTGCCCTGGGCATGTGCATGGATTCTCAATTCTCAGGAATATGTTAGAGCTTTTCAAACTCCCCTATGGACGTCCTCTTCTCCACATTTTTCCTTTAAGTTTTTTTTGGAGTCAGCTTCATGTTAGTCCAAATAAGTAATGCCACCTCAGAAAGCTATGATATTAAACAGTTGTCACTGATTGTTTTTTGTTTTTTTTAATTTAAGGTGCACAGATGATGGTTTAATTCACATATACTGTAAAATGATTACGCAATAGGTTCAGCTAACATCCATTTTCAGTCTCGAGATAACTTCTTCTGTGTATCCCCAGTCGTAGGACTTCTATTCAGCTGGACTTCAGGCGGCTCCCAATGATGGCTATTCTGTAGTTTAGTTTTAATTTTGATGTGATTCTGAGAGGAGGCAAACGCAGCATTTACCTATTCCTCCACCTTGACTGGAAGCTTCTTTTTTTTTGTTTACAAATGTCCTGGGACTAGGGCAGTGCGACCTCTGAGTCAGATCAAATAAAGCAAGTCCTGAAAATGGAGCCTTTCGAGGAGCTTCCAGACAGCCAAATAGTGACAGTTCTCAGCGGATGGGATTTTGGACGAACTCCAAATTCATTTTTCCTCTACAGTGGCTGTTACGTTGCTGGTTTTCACAGCTAGTAGTTGCGAGCCTGTTGGTTTTCAAGGACGCCACAGAGGTGGAGCGAGAGCCACGAAATGAGCGCATATTGTAACCGCAAAGCTCACTGGTCTTACTGAGATTGCTGCAAGCTTTGAGTTAATTTCAAGTTATAAAAATGTTGATTCTGACAATTTATGTCAGTGTTCTTGCTGCTTTTACACAGGAGCAGGTATTCGAAATTTCTCGTTCTGCCGTTCCAGAAGTTAAAATCCTGTCCTCGGTGTGTCCTGTTATTGTCGTCTTAAAATGTGTTTGGAATGATTGTTTCCAACATCCACACTACTCCTCGATGAATGAGCTTTTCCTGACCATTTTTCTAGTGAGGTAATTTCTCCAGCCCCTCAGTTCTGATCATCTTCTCCTGGGTGTCCTCTTTCTGAGTTTAAACCCTGTAATTCCCTAACATTTTTACAGCCCCCTCTGTTTGCATCCACAGCCTTTTGTGGCATCCTTAACTTTTTTTCTCCTTCTAAGCTCACTAAGGATCTTTAGCTGACGGGTGGCTTGTATTTTAGTCAGATTTAGCACATCCAGCCAGCTTTTGCTTAATCTGCTTAGTCCATGCCAAAAAGCCTCAGCATTTTCCTTCGTTTACAATATTTACTTGCAAAAGTAGTACTTTTAGTAATCACATATATGTACTTCTTTCTTAGGCCTAACTGGACAAACTCCCATATCTATAATGATTTTTTGAGGTAGTATTAATTATATATCTCACTTAGTTTATCTTATATTTTGAGATCTTTGAGCCCATACCTTAATTTACCTCTGAAATATTTAAACATAAACACACTGTTTTGGTAAGGTGCAAACTCCACCTTGCTGTGTCCTTTCTGCTTTTCGGGGTAAAGAAGTCTGAGATAGCAAGACTCTTCTGCTACAATCAGATAAGCCATAGAGGGTTTTTTAAAAGTCGTTTTAAAATTTTAAAATGTTATTGAAAGGAAACCAGAAAGTAGCAAGTATTAGCAAGGACGTGGAGAAACGGAAACCCTGTGTATTACTGGTAGGAATGTAAAATTGTGCAACCACTGTGGAAAACAGCATGGTGGTTCCTCAAAAACTTAAACATAGAATTCCCATACGATCCAGCAATCCCACTTCTGGGTGTATACACAAAAGAATTGAAAGCAAAGACTCGATCAGATATTTGTATGTCCATGTTCATTAGTATTATCTACAATGACTAAAAGATGTAAGCAACCCAGGTGTCTATCAAGAGATGAAAGAATAAATCAAATGTGGTATGTACATACAATAAAGCATTTTTTGGCCTTAAAGGGAAAAGAATTCTGACATATACCACAACATGGATGAACCTCGAACACCAAGTGAAATAAACCAGTCACAAAAGACAAATATTGTATGATTCCGAGATACCTAGAGTAGTCAGATTCGTAGAGACAGACAGTGGAACGGTGGTTTCCAGCGATGGGGGAGGGTGAATGGGGTGTTAGTGTTTAATGGGTACAGAGTTTAAGTTTGGGAAGATGAAATGCTCCAGAAGTGGATGGTGGTGATTTATATTGTTCCAGAACAATATCCGTGTTCTTAATGCTGCAGTGCTTAAACTTAAAAATAACTAAAATGGTAAATTTTATGTATGTATATTTTATCACAATTAAAAAATATGAAAAAATTCAAAATGTAATCGTTTTTTAGGAAAAAAAATAAAGCAGTACTTAATTTGTATAGTAAGAAGTAAAAATTCTTGTTTGAACTTTCACTTGGGGGAAGTTTGGGATGTGGCCTTCCAGAACGTTTTCTGTGCATATACAAACAACGAATATTTTATTTTTTTCCAGTTTATAACTTATCCTATATAAAGTCATGTAAGTATATAATTAATAGCTGTTTCTTTTTATTCAGCAGTATAGCAAAGACATTCTTTCTTGTCAGTATAAAAGATCTTCATACTCACCCTTTTTTTATAGCGGCCTTATGATATTCAGTGCTATACTTCTACTAAAGTTTATTAACCATTTCTTTATTCAAGTTGATTTATACCTTTTCCAGTTTTTTTATTAAACAAATAATTTTATTCTTTATTAGTAAACACTCATCTTTGCACATTACATACTTAGCAAATGATTTTTGACTCCTTAGTACGTACCTAATATGTTACAGAGTAGTAAAGTTTATGACGTACTTAAAACAATAAATATTTTGTGTTATTGTGAGCGTGTACATGTATGTATAAGGTAGTTCTTTTGAAATCAAAACATGCTTTCCCAAGTTTTAAATGGTGTCTGAGTTCTCAGTTCAGTCCCTGAAAGTCCGTTTGACTTATAATATCAGAAACTTAATATTGATTGTACTATAAAAAGTAGCTACACTCTGTAATTGCATTTCTATGTGAGGAGGGGTTCAGGTACCATATAGGAATGTTCAGAACATAGGAAACAGCCCATCCTCAATCAGTAGTAGTTTGCCTTGTGGCCTTGATCAGGGTCATGGGCGGGATGGGAAATTGTGGGCTGATCAAGGATGATAAGACGATGGAGGAGCTGGAGTGCCAGAGTTAGGAGTAGAACCTGGGGTCTTTTGATTTCTAATATTTTTCCGGTTTATTAACTATGACTTGTATAATCTCAAGTATAATGTTTGACAGAGCATATTGGCTCCAATTTTACTAATGTTATGATTCTGATCACATTCTGATTAAAAGAAACAACTCTTTAAAAGCATGCAAAGATGTTTTGAACGGTAGCTATAATCTACATCACTACTTTTGGGACAATCAGGAAAGAGGAATCAAAGCGAAAGACATCCTTAGAAACATTTCTTTGTAGATTACAGTGATAAACCTAAAACTATGGCTTCGTATCTTTCCTGGTATTTAAATGGGACAAATGACTACAGAGAAAAACTTACTTCTGTATTTCACAGGTATCTTTTTACAACTATCCAGAACTATGTGAGTTCTCCTTATTTCCATATATCCCTGAAAACCCTAAAAAGAGCCTGCAATATTCATGCCTTCTTACCTTTATAGGAACGTTTGCATCTTCAGAGCAGTTTACAAGTAGTCATTGTTCTTCAACATGGTAGGGGAGGAAAGGATGATAAAAAATGAGAGTTCGATTAAGTTGGCTAAATTTACACAAAATGTTATGTGTAAGAGGGGCCTTTTATTATTATTCCACTCTTACCCATGCACTTTGAAAAACCCTCTTCCGTGAGGGAATAAATGACATTTATACCAAACCCTGCTAAAGTGGGCCATTGGGTATAATTTAATCAGCACTGGGGTTTGGATGTTCTGCAGGGTAGATGCTCGTAGTCAATAAAGGCAGCACGGATCAGGCCATGAGCCAGAGGGGCCATCCTTTCTGTTAACTCTCCAGCTAGATGCTTTCATCATTTCTGCAGTGTGTGTTGATGGGCCCTCCAAGGCCCTCTATGCTTGGAAGGAAAGTCTGTGGGGCCTCACTGGTGACTGGCTGGTTGATAAGTTTCTGTCGTGTTTGCTACGGGAACAATTTGCAGTGAGTTTTTTATTACTTTACAAGCCCTTTGTTCCTAGTTCACAGCACTGTTTTTAAGAGGATAATGGGTCAAATATCACTTCCCTCCTAGAGCTCTTTCATTTGATCAAAATACAGAGAATTGAATGTTTATAAAATTCATTTTATAAGTGAATTGAATTTAATAATTTATTTTTAGGCTTTTTCCTTGAAAACTGGGATAGCCGGGGGTGTAAAATTGTTTAAATTTTATCTTTTATGGTATGTGGGAGCATTACATACAATGTAGGGTTAATTCAATATGATATAATAATATCTTGAGGAAATTTCTTTTTGAAAACGTACTGAGGGAAATCGATTTCTGGTAACTAGACCATTAAAAGTAGACCACTTTTGATAACGTGTAAATAATAAAATCTTGGCATGGAAAGACTGTTTTGAGTCCTGCTACCTCTGCCCTCTCCAGCTTTCGACTCAAGCTGCAAGCCGAGTTTGAATTTCTTCTCTTGACCCATTTGAGAAGCCCTTACAGAACATCCTGTTTGGGACAGTAAGCTTAAAACTGATTTTCATTGATTATCATTGTTCCACCAAAAGCATAATAATTTAAGAAATTTTATTTTTCTCTCAGGACTTGGGCTAAAGTCTGATGAACTTCCCAATCAGATGAGCATTACCGATTGGCCAGAAATGAAGAAGAAATTTGCAGATGTTTTTGCAAAGAAGACAAAGGCGGAGTGGTGTCAGATCTTCGATGGCACAGATGCATGTGTGACTCCAGTTCTGACTTTAGAGGAGGTTCCCCATCATGGTCATAACAAAGAACGGGGCTCATTTGTCATTGATGGGGAGCAGGAGGTGATTCCTCGCCCTGCACCTGTGCTGTCAAACACCCCGGCTGTTCCTTCTTCCCAAAGGGATCCCTTCCTAGGAGAACACACTGAAGAGATTCTTAAAGAATTTGGGTTCAGCCAGGAAGAGATCGATCAGCTTAACTCAGATAAAATTACCCAATGTAATAAGTGGAAACCTAAGCTCTAAATTCCAGGCCCCTCTGCTCAAGTGAATTTGAAGATTGCATTAACAATATAGAATAGTACATACAAATGTATGCGTGGAAATGTGAAAGAGCAGCATCACAGTGGCCCAGCTATTCTAATCAAGACACAAGACTGATTGCACAGTAACGACAAATTCCAAAAATGGTTAACATCATGGCTTTTTATTTCCGAATGTTTTTAATATACCTATCTAAATTGTGGTAGTTTTTCTGTCTCCCAAAGTACTTGATAGATTGTATTTCTTGATATTAAGACACTTCACTACGGCCATGCCACCCTGAACACGGCCGATCCCATCTGATCTCGGAAGCTAAGCAGGGTCAGGCCTGGTTAGTACTTGGATGGGAGACCACTTAGAAAGCCCAGGTGCTCTAGGCGTTAAAAAAATAAAAACACTTAAATATTTATAATATACGTTAAATGAATTACTATAATGCTTTTTATTAAAGCTTCCCCCCACCCCTAAAGTTTACTTGTGCTTTAATTCTGAAAAGCTTACTCTTGCTCTTCAACCATTTTTAGGGACCTTCCTATAATGTCGTGTTTCCTGTTCCGCTCAGACTTTTCATTTGAACTCAGGGTTCAGCAAGGAAAATAAGACTCACTTCAAGTCTTTAAAACAGAGGAAATTTAATGTAGAGAATTACACTGGTGATAAAAGAGCTGAGAAGCTCAGGGGACAGTGAGGCAACCCAGATATGAGCAACACCAGGAAGCCAGGACCATTCCTATATCTGCAGGGACGAGGGGCAAGGTAGTGTTACCAGGACCCAGAGGCTAAATCGCCTGATGGAAACGACCCACAGTAGACATGCAGCCACTGCCAGAGACCTCCCAGGAAAGAGAAAGGGAGGGATACCTTGATTTCTTCCCTTCTCCTGCCCCCCATCTTTTCACCAGCGCCTCCATTGGCCCCATATACCTACTAGCCAGAGAGCAATGGAACCTGGGAAATGTAGCCTTTTATGATACAGAGCATGGAGGGCATTGGCAGGAAATGGAGCTGAGCAATTAGTTGGCTGGCACTGCAAAATGTAGTGTGTGCACTTCATTCAATAATTCTTTTAGCAAATATTTATTGAGGACCTGCTAGGTGCCAGGTATCATGCTAGCTGTTAGGGATCCCATAATGAGCAAAATAGATTTGATCACTACTCTTAAGGGGATCAGAGACTAATTCACATAGGAGAAATAGAATTAACACAGAACCATGTAATTGTAGAGTGCGTTAAGTGCAATGATGAACAACATCATAGTGCTAGAGAGTAATTTAGAGGAAGGGTGCAACCTTTCACTTTTAAGGCTAGTTAATTTTCTCTTGAGGTGTGTGTGTGTAGCAAACTGTTCAGGAAAGGACAATATATCTAGAAAAAGATTATAAAAAGATCAGCCTATTAATATTTCGACTCAATACCTGCATATAGGGCTTTATTATCTTAAAGCTGTGCATACGAGATTGTGTGTTTGTGACAGAGAGAAACAGAAAGACAGACTGGGAGAGGGAACAGTGCAAAGGAAGTTTCTTTTAGAAAAACCTTCTGAGGAGCCAGAGAGCTCTCAGGAGCTAATCCCCCCCGCCCCCGCCCCTCATCATAACTTGTGATCTTAGAGGCATGAAAGAATTTGAGCCCCTCCCCCAGCCTAACTATCTTTATTGGCTGTTCAGCCAGGCACCAAGTCAAATCCAGCTCACAGACCTCAGGAGACACTCAAGAGGTGGTGGGTTTGCAGGCAGGTTCCTCACCCAGTGGCCATGGGCGGCAACAGTGGACAGCCTAGCATTCATACGTACACATCCCTAGGTGAGGATGGCCCCTTTGGCTTTGTGGAGCCTCCCAAAAGACTCACAGGCAGGCTCATCATGCACAGCATGGCCATGTTCGGCCGAGAGTTCTGCCTTTTCACTCAGACTGAGGCTGGTGCAACTCTCTCACAGCAGAGCAGAGGTGAGTGGAGACTGTGCAGATCTTTATTCTAAGCAGAATTTCATGCTGTAACCTTGAGAATGACCCCAGCTGCCCAAGTCCTGCCAACTGCCGAATTCGGCTTTCTCAGACAATTATGTGAGCTACCTGGTAATACCCTTCCAATGAATTCTTTTGTACTTAAGTCAAGATTTACATGGAAGGAGTAGAAATGGGGAGACCAATTTACATAAGATGAAGTACAAAAGCAAGTTCAGAAAAGTGAATGCAATGTAACATTATTCATGTAAATCAATTCCACAAAATACTACTACGTGTTGCATAGTCGAATATGGTGTATGAATAACATAGCTATAGCATTATTGGACCATATACCACAATCATGGGAGTGCTGTGTCTTGGATGGTGGGGTGAGGAGGAGCAAAGAAATATAATTTTGGGTGGGAGTTAAAGGAGACTTAAGCTATAGAAGGAGTTAAAAGCCACTGGCCTATGATCTATTTCCTCCCTTTAGCATGGGGATGTCCTGGGAGGCTAAAGGAAAATGCAGGTGACTCTCCTTATCAGCTAGACAGGTTTAGTTTCTTCTGAGGCCTCTCTCTTTGGCTTGCAGAAGATGGCTGCCTTCTGCTACGTCCTCACATGGTTGTCCCTCGGTCTGTTTCCTGTGTTCTAATCTTTTCTTATAAGGACACCAGTCATCTTGGATTAGGACCCACCTGTATGACCTCGTTTGACCTTAATCACCTCTATACAGGCCCTGTCTCCAAATACAGTCACATTCTGAGGTACCGGGAATGAGGACTTCAATATATGAATTTTGAAGGGACACAATTCAGCCTGTAACAGAGGGTATATGTCCAATGGAGAAAGACCTGAAGAGTCATGAGCGATTTTCAATGTGTAACAGAAGAAAATTGGAGCGAGTAGTGCTCATCAGAGCCAAATGAGAGGACTTTAAAAATATTTTGATTTTCCACCTGCCATTTCTACAGATAGTTACAGTTTCGAGGTTTTCATTTTCATGCCTAATCTTTTTTTCTTTTTAAATTACGAAAAGAAATCGCAAATAGCCTTACTACTTTTACAAATCGTTTTCTCTCTTATCAGTGTGCCTGTGTATAGGTGGTCTGCCAATTTTTGACCGTTTTGGAATTTAAAAAGAGCCAGAAGTGCAACTGTTAGAGTAGCTTGATCTTTCTTGTTGAAGGTAGCTAATCCACAGTTTATAACTCAAAATGGAAAGAGTCTAGAAAGGATCTCAAGACCTTTGTGGATGCAATCATCGGGTGGCTAAGAAGTACGAGCGATGAAGGCGGCAATATGTAGCCTGCAGAAGAAAATACTTGAACTTAGTTCATAAAGATTTATGTACTTTTTCTCAAGGGACGGGCAGATGTAGGGGCTGAAATGGCACAACGGCTGGGATCGCAAGGTAAGAGTAAAAGCGTCCTGAGAGATCGGTGACAGGACACAGAATCTCAAGGTCAAGCCCAGGGGCAACTTCGGACTTCGCAGCAAAAGGAAGAGTAAAGCTGTTCAACGGACTTCTTGCCCGCGACTGGGAGGCGGGGCCGTGACGCGCGCTACTGCGCAGACTCCGCGGCTGCGCGCAGGCGCACGAGGGAGGGGTCGCGCCCTCGGGGCGGTGCTCCCTGGCGGGGTGCTTGAGATCCGTCCTTGTCAGTCTTCTCCGACTTTAGCTAGACACGCAGGGTGTTATGCCTCTGCGGGGCATCAAGGTGTTGGAGCTGGCCGGCTTGGCTCCAGGCCCGTTCTGCGGTATGGTCCTGGCTGACTTCGGGGCGCGGGTGGTGCTTGTGGAACGGCCTGGTGCTGTAGGCAACGTAAGATTATTGGCCCGGGGCAAGCGCTCGCTGGTTGTGGACCTGAAACAGCCCCGAGGGGTGGCCGTGCTGCGTCGTTTGAGCGCCCAGGCTGACGTGGTGCTGGAGCCCTTCCGCCGCGGTGAGCCCCTGGCTTCTCCGAGAGGCCAGACTTGGACGGTTTCCGAAGAAGGGAGGGGGCCGAACTGTTTGAGGCTGCACCTGCCGCATTTTTGCCCTGTTGCCACATTACCCTTCATGTCTCTGTCTTTCTAGACTTTTCTGTTGTATTTGATTCGATTTCTCTTTCCGCCCTTGAGACGATCTTCCATCCTTGGAATCGGAGATACAGCTGTTGCCCTGGTTCTCCTTACACCGCTCCTGACTTCTTCCCAAGTTTCTTTCTTTCTTTTCTTGCCAAACACTCATTTGCAGCTGCATTTCTTAATGGTTTGAGGGTCATGAGCCCTATGAGAATCTAATGAAAGCCATAGATTCTCTCTCCGGAAAAGGAGGTACATTGTCATTTGGTTACATTTCGAGGGTTGTGGGCTAGAGGTTTGGTGTACCCTCTAAAGCCAATCACAGATCCAGGCCAACTCTTCCTGCTGTAAATGCCGGTGTTACCAAGTTCCAGCGTCAGCTGTTTCATTTATATGTCTTCCTGGAGCCACCTTATCCATTCCCATTGTTGTCACCTTTTATAGACAGCTGGTGCCCAAATTTATAACTGCGCTCCCCTCTTTTAGAGCCAAACGGTCGCAATACGCAGGTCCTGTACGTCCCTATCTGACTGCTCCCTGGCACTGCAACTTCTACAAATCCCAACGCCAGGCCACCAACTTCCCTCCTAAAATAGCATCTCCTCTTTCTGTATTTATCTCAGTGACTGGAACCAGTGTCCACCCAGCTGCCTGACTCAGAAACCTGTACTTCATCCAGGACTCCAAATCGTCCTTTCACTTTACAAGCTTTCAATTATAACGAATCCAGTCATTCTTTCTCCTTTCTATGTATGACTCGATTCTTTCTCTCCACACCTTTGGCAGCTTCTTTCATTCTGTTCTAACAGTCTTTTTGAAACTGTTGTTTCAGTCTAGCACCACTCTCATCCATTCTCAGACAGCTGCCAGAGTAATCTCTCGCGGATACCAATCCAAAGCTTTGCCTGCTATATAGCAGGAAGTCAAATGTTCAGTGAGTTAATTGAATGTCTGTGGGGCACCAGGCATATTTAGAATGTTAACTCATGTACTCGCACAGCCGGATTTGAGGATAATATAATTAGGGTTATATCATATTTTAATAATGCCCCATTTGAAGATGAAGGGGGTTTAACAGAGTTAAATAATTTATCCAGGCTCTTGCATTTAGGAGGAAAACAGAGCTGTGAAAAATAGTAGCTGCCAGGTGAGGGGATTGTGGCTGCTGCTTATCTTGGAGGATTAGAGTTCTTTTGTAATTTATCATAGCTTTAGGAAGACGATGAGGGTTAATGCAGTATGCAATCTTTTTTACTTTTAATCCCAGGATACTTCAGGTGCCAGTTAACTGAATGCTGGGCAGTAAATGTACTTGCCGATCAGAGCTTTGATGCTAATGTGTCTAATCTTTCTTTCCACAGACATTTACTGAGCCTTTTCGCGAAGGTACTGGTGCTAGGAGTTTCAGAGGCCTGGCATGTATCAGGCATGAATCCTGCTGGAGGAGTTTCTGAGCTGGTAGGGAGGGGGGAATACATACATAAGTACAGCAGGATGTAGAAGGTGGTAGGCACCAATGCAGCTGTTGACAAAGAAAAGGTCTAAAAGGAATAGCAGCTTTCAGAAGTGAATTTTTGACCAAGTAACAGCCCACGGTAATTCTTCCAAGAGAACCAACCATTTCTAATAAATTACTAAGGAGAAGATTTGAGAAACTATAAAGAGACTGGCGAAAGGGATAAAATGCCCACTATAGGGTTTGAAGAGGCTTGACTATTCCTGAAGGAAAAGCATTCTGGGGCAGAGGCCACACATTCTAGAAATGATGGCCTCACTCTTTGGGTTCTTAATTTCTGGAAACACTATCAAACCCATAGCAGATGTTTTTAGTATTACTTGCAAGAGTGCTGTTTGATGTTTGTCACAGAAAGGGGAGTATACCCACCCTCAATTCATGCTCTCTTAAAAGAAAAATTGTTACTTTTAAGGCGTCATGGAAAAACTCCAGCTTGGCCCAGAGATTCTGCAGAAGGAGAATCCAAAGCTTATCTATGCCAGATTGAGTGGATTTGGCCAGTCAGGAAGATTCTCTGGGGTAGCAGGCCATGACATCAATTATTTGGCTTTGTCAGGTATGTTAAAAAAATTTTCTCTACACTTTTCATTTTGTTTCCAGTCAAGATCTACAGTTAGACTAATTTAAAAGAATCTTTAATGGTGAAGATTTAAATATCAAAATCAATAAGGAGAGTATGGTTGTTTAAAAAGGGTTGTTTTGTCTGGGAACAGCCCTTCTCAACCCTTCGCCCCCACCCCCACCCCCACCCCTTCTTAACACATTTGAGGGATAATGTATTCTCACTAGTAGCACCCTTACTGCGTTTGTAGAGTCAGTTCTCAGGCAAGCTCCTACTAGGAAGTAAGGGGCTTGGTGGTAACAGGGATGGTTGCTCTGTAGTTTGAAAATACTGATATAGTTTAATTATGACATTCCTCTCCCCACATCTTCATTGAGAGTCATTGCTTGAGTCACCATTTTAGACTTCTGTGTATACTAGGTAAAGCCCGTGGTCGTAATATCACTTTATTAGTTTTTGCCTATGAGAACATGTCTTAGAATGGCCTAATTCTAGAATTCTAAAAACTGTGTGTTGTTGAGTAAAAGAAGTCTGAAAATTTCTGTGAGTACACATTTAAAGATTGAGGAAAAGAGTGAGTGTAGGATTGATTTTTCACATCTATTTTAAAATTTAATTCCTTTTTCTTGTGTTTGATTATTTTCTTGCATCTCCAATAAGAATGGAAGTGCATAATACTGTTAACCCATAAACTAAATTGATAACAATTTTTCTTCCTGAAGCATCTTTTTTATTTTACTCAGTGAGTAAAAACTTAGCAATAAAATTCTGAAAATGTTAGGTGGCATACAGTTTTAGAGAAGAAGAAAACAAAAAACAAAACAAGGAACCATGTCCGAGGGAAAGCCTGTTTATAGATACGCTGAATAGGTTCAGAATTGGAAAAGCATTATGTAGTAGTTTTCACTAAGATAAGCAACTAGAGAGATCGGTTATTCCTCTAAGATGTTCATGTATTTATTTAAAAGAGACATTAAATTTACAACAAGTGTTCCCCGATTTTTTTTGTAGGTGTCCTGTCAAAAATTGGCAGGAGTGGTGAGAATCCGTATGCCCCACTGAATCTCCTGGCTGACTTTGGTGGTGGTGGCCTCATGTGCGCACTGGGCATCCTGATGGCTCTTTTTGAACGCACACGCTCTGGCAAAGGTCAGATCATTGATGCAAGCATGGTAAGTGTTAATTGGGGGAAATGATACGCTTCCCATTGTTCACAAGTACGCTGTATCGCTGCCTCAAATCCGTTTCCGATTAAGACAAGATTATTGAGATTTGAATTTTAAATTCAAGTTACCAAGGATATTCTTTTCTTTAAAATAGTCTCATGTCCTTTTCATGTGTCAGAATGTCATAGTTTGATCATCTGTTTGTGGAGTCAGTTTTTTAAAAATTTTGTGACTCACTTGAGTCTGTTTTAATAATTTTCCCCAAGCTACCTCTTGTGATTAGAATATAATGTTCAATCAATCCTTATTCAATATGGGGCTCAAGAAGTACTCCTTAGCAATAGAGAGGATTCTTAAGGATGCTAAGGTAAAATGCACGAGTCTAGACCTTCCTGCTGCATTTCGTAGGGGAGACCTTGACATCATGGTGCTTTGGTGTTTTCACTGTCATTCCTTGAGCCTGTGCGTCATGTTAAGCTAGTCACTTTCTCTGTGTGATTTCTTCTAATCCAGTCTCATTTGGAATGCATTGGTATTTTAAAGAGGAGGAATCCAAAGCGTAGGAATTTGCCCAGGGTCTCACAGTTAGTTGGGAAGAGCCTAATCCAGCGCCTAGTCCCACGCCACACGTTTGCATGTGGACAGATCTTCGGAGGTAGCATGAGGGATGGACTTGAGAGACTTAAGACTGGAGGCAGAAAGATAGTTGCTGGGTTATGCTGAGAGATAAACGCAAGTACTGAGGTAACTAATGGTAGAACGGGTGTGGGTTTAGGGGATATTTGAGATTTGGCAATGCATTGGCAGCAAGGGGAGAGGAAGGAATCAAGGATGGCTCCCCTATTTCCGGCTTGGGTGACCTGGCAGATGTGTCACTGGCACCCTGGGAGAGGACTACTGAAGGAAGAGGCAGCATGGCACAGGTTAAGAGCGCAGGCTCTGATGGCTGACTTCCTCCATCCCAGCTCTGCCATTGTCTAGCTCTGTGATCTTGGGTTAAAGAACTTCTCTGAGCCTCAGTTCTTTGTAAAACGGAGATAATAGTGGTACCTGCCACATAACATTGTTTGAGAATTAAATGAGTTCAGCGTTCAGGGTAAACAGTGCCTGGCACTCTGTAAGAGGTCGTCGTCGTCGTTGTTAGAAGAAGAAGAAAAAGAAAAAAAAAGAAGTCAGTTTTGGTCATTTCAAGGGTGAAGTGCCTTTCAGATGTCCAGATGGAATACTTGAAGTTAGGGACTGGAAACAGATTTCAGTCATTTGGGAGCCACGTGAGACTGTGATCCGCTGTGTTAGGGGACACACCACGGGCATTTGAAGAGTGGGCAGAAGAAGAGAAGCAAGTGCTAAGGAGAACTAAGTGAGCGACCAGAGGGAATGTTGTCACGGAAACAGGGGCAAGAGAAAGCACCGAGAAAAAGGAATGGTCAGGGGTCGTATGTCCGTGGTGACCTCAGGAGTTTGAAACCGAACGTGTAAATTGGCTATGTCATTGGTGACCTTTGTGAAAGCTGTTTTCTGCCATAATCCCTCCCTCCAGAGCCTCGGCTTGCACTTCTCTTCTCAGGCTAATCAGGCCCAGCTCTTGACTGCTTCTGTGCCCCGTGATGCTGCCCTCAGGGTACATTTCACATTGTCCTTTGTGTCCATCTCTGAAATGATGTCAGTAGGAGCTGTGTGCAGCTGCTCTTTTGTCTCCAGCTCCTAGCCCAGTCCCAACCTGCAGTAGAAGCAGCAGCAGTGCCAACTTTACTTACTCTAAGCCCAGTGAGTACAAGGCTGGGTGCTTTGCCTGTGTCTACCTTCCTTTGATCCACTCGACTGCCTGAAGGAGGTATGCTCTGTCTCATTTGGCATTTGAAGACTTTCAGCCTTGGAAAGGATAAGTGAAAGGAAGTCTAAAGAGTCAGAGGCAGTGCCCTCCGCAATTTGACTCTGAAGCCTAGGCTTTCAGTCACTGCCCTTTACTGCTCTCTTCAGGCACGGTATCTGTGGCCCACAGCGACTGAACGAAGAACAAACATGGGCCTTGGGAGTTTTAAGGAGAATTTAAGGCTAAGGACTTATTGAGTGATAATTTGAATAATTTGCTAATGGGCTGTTGTTGCTTATTTGTAGTCAAATATCAACAAAAGTTAATTGCTACTTTCATCGGACTGTATCTAATGATTAGGAAGATGGTAAGATTTTAGTATATGTGAAAATATTGTAAGATTTACTCAGGGTTCATGTTTGCATTAGGATGTAGTGAGTGTTGGCTAATTACTCAAGGCCAGCTCGATCAGTAAAGCATCGTATACATTACTTTCCACATCTCTGAGAACCCTTGTGATACAAATAGGTATAGAAGCTGAATTACTTTATTCTTTTAGGCCAGTAGTTTTCAGATGTTTTTAGCAGCAGAATCTTTGACTCAGGCCCGCTACTGATGACCTGGAGTCACCTCTTCATAGTACTTTTTCCTCGGAAACTGTAGAGGTAAGACAACTGTGGAACATGGGGTCCATTTTCCTGCATTTACCCCCGGTCTGGGGAGCGTACCTGACTTGGGGAGCTGTGCATTGACATGCAGGCCTTTGGTCTACATGGGTCTACATGATGAGAAGAATATAAAAGGTTGGGAAATGGAGGCTGCAGTTTCTCTGTATCACAGGGCTCTTGTCTGTGGCCACATAAACTGCTTAGGAGTGAGGGGGCAAAGGAGCCATGTGCCTGGGGAGCCTGGCGAACAGATGAGGATTGTAACTGCTGTGTCTCTTGGCCTGTATCCTCTTATGGCACTAAGTAAAGGTGAGACCAGAGTAGAACCTGTTTGTAAGCAGAGACGCGTGGACATGGACAATAGACTAGTGGTTACCAGAGGGTGGGGGAGGAATGAGGGTAGGTAGTGAGGCAAAAGGGATTAGATATGTATGTGGTGACAGAAATCTAACTATGGGCAGTGAACACACAATGCAATATATATATATACACATGTTTTGCTATCGAATTGTACACCTGAAACTTACTGGATTTCGTTAAGCAATGTCACCATAATAAAAATAAAATAAACGAATAAATAAATAAAAATAAAAATAAATTATTGTAATTAAAACAAGTGAAAAGAACCGATTTGTGTCCTGAATGGGCCAAACTGGACCCATAACTCTGTTAGTGCATCTTTTTTTGAGAGCCTCATTGGTATATCTAGTGTGTAAGAGATTGTATATATACATATATAATTGTGTGTATCATTATATCTGTGTGTATGTATGTATGTGTATATGCATATGTATATGTGTATGTATAAACGTGGGGACTCACTCAGATCTATATAACTCCGTTTCAAAAAAGAGCACTGCCATAGGCTGTTTATACAAACTCCGCTATTTGGCGATGTCAGATATCAGAACCATAAAATGAGGC